>NW_019101482.1:118629-164362 GCF_001856785.1 Myzus persicae | reverse complement strand
GGGGGGGGGGGTGTTGTTATTGACTTTGATATTGTCCGACGTCCCATCTCGGGAAACGGTCGTCGACGTATTATCGATCGCATCGTTTTTCGCCCGTTGTTTTTATTGTTTTCGCGTGCCCTGCATAATGGGCCGCGGGCGCGTATGAATATTGAAAATAGTGTACCTATACTGTGCCACGAAACTCCAGCCGGGATTATCAATATTTAATCGACCGTTTTCGAAACCTAACCTTTTGGGCCTTGGGGGTGCGCAATGTAATAATACGCTGCAGCGTGTTCTAAACAGTGGTGAAATAACGAATCTCGATCGCTCCCGGCCTGGTGACACAGCGTAACCACCTGTTTCCGGAAGATTGCACGTCAAAGTATATAAGGGTGCACTGCCGAGTCGCCTTTATCGTGCACGCATTCCTTTTAGAAATAATGACAATTTCAGAAAACTACGTCTGCGACGGTGTACAGAAATTAGAATTTATCGCGACTGTGGTCCGTAATAAGTAGGGCGTGGATATTTTTGGATTTGCAACTTTTATTCTTCCGCTCCGGTGTATTGCTAAGTAATGTTCGAATGCGTCGCGTGTGCTAGTACGAATAAAAATCTAAAATTTTTAACCTCAATTTTTCCCAATTTTCGGAATTGTTTCACTATGAACGGTTTCGTAGTGTTTCTATAAAGTTATCAAACGTCTTCAAGTCTAACATAATATTATATTGTTTGAATGATTTATTGTGTATTGATATTATTATTGTATGTAAAGTCGTAACGAATAGGTTTGGTTATTTTTAAAATCGTATCGACAGCGTCCGTCGTTTATAGCTCGGTGAAATTGTTTTTTTTTTTAAATGACATATTATATTTTATGGACAATTTTTTTAATATTGTTTAGAGTTTAAACGTTTCGTGATAAAAATTTGTGAAATAATAAAATTTGAACTTTTGGTTTTTTTTAGCTCTACACTGTAGTCAATTGTACTCCTTTTTTTTTTGGTACTACGACAACCGCGCCCTAATACTGAATAATAGCGGTGGATTTGAAAAATCCTAGAAAAACCTTCGTAAAATGATCAGGTAACGAGTCGTACATCCAAAAACTATAACTCATAAATATTGAGCATCGTGGTGCACATTGCCATTGGTTCATCTCGTAACCGTCCGACCGTCGACTATAAAACTTAAGCGAGTGCGTGCCAAGTGCGTCCTATGTCAAGTTTTATCCAGACACATTTGGGTGACCATTCGCCTCAGATATATAACTGCTGCAGGCTTTGGAAATCCTGTCCCGGCGACCCGAAGAAGATATTGTCCCCAAGTTTGAACATCAGGTAACATAATATTATGAACTTTAACAACGGTATCATTTTCATAATGATTATCCGTGCGTTAAATTAATTTCATTTTTGTGTAATGCTGTCAGTTTTCAGTTTGTACCTACACGTTTCGCAAGTTAAAATTTACAAAATACAATAAATCTATGGAACAAAAAGCTGTCCGGAAAGTTTCCACAAAACGTACAATAGAAAATGTCTTAGTGCTCTAACACCGACACACGCCGTGATATTAATATAAACCAAGATCCGAGTTGAATTAATGACAAAAGTGTGCGGGCAAACTCGAGGCTTATCGATAAAAAAAAATGACTATCCACTGCCCATCTGATTTCAGGCGTAATCGAACTTCGTATAAAATATAATGCGCGAAGTGCAATAATGTTCACTGTAACATATTTTTCTAATACGAACCAAAATGTATGGACATATATAAACACAGTTTTTTTTCTCCATAGAATATATTATTTGAAGTTAGAATTTGTACACAATTAGATATCCGAACTGAGAATGACGTATTTTGTTATTTTATCGCAATTTAAAAATATTTTTTCTGCGTACTCGAAACTTTTAAAGTATATTATTATATTTTGTACACACAGTGAGATTTTCAGATGAAATTTTTTCGGAAAAAATCGTTTTTAACGCGACCAAAGTCTACTAGTGAAAATGTATTAAAATTAATTACTTTTATCGCAATAATACTATCATATAAAATATACTTGGTGATATTACAGGCTGACAGACTGTCTCGCCCAGATTCCGCACTATAATGCAACGATTTTATAAAATTGAATTAAAATTTAACGCAACCATTACGTCGACCCACTCGACACCTCGCGTATTATTAGTGTGTTATTATTCGTGGACAATTTGTTTAACTACAAAATTTGACGAAATTGGAGCCAATTCATTACACAAATGTGTCGTATTCGTGGGATTTCTTCGTTAACCGTCAAATATACAATAATATGCGAACGTGTTACAAACAAGGTACGTTTCAACTAGTTTTAAGCATTTATAATATTAAATCGTTACTGTATTATTATTCATTAGGTTTGACGATCCAAAAAAGGTTGATCCAATTGCAGATAACATTTCCAAAATATAACCGTTTCGTTTTGGAATTTGCATGACAACAGTCTCTGAAAGTAAGCGATAGCGGTTCGTCCTCGGCTCTCGTGCATCGGTTTACAAAGAAAATTTTTTTTTTCAAAGTAGCGTGGGAAAACGACAGAATGATATTTCTGTGAAAATTTGTTGTTACGTTTCAGCCATTTTGTAGTCGTACGTGCAGATTTATAGTAAGTATGTATTTCTGCACTTGTAGTACCTATTTATCACTCTACAACTAACCTCCTTATAACGGATTCAGTGCAAGACGGAAACATCCTTACGATGGAAAACAACAACAGATGAGTGCCGTATATTACAACGTCTGCCCAGTCGTACATGTTATACCTACATATATAGTCTCTCTGCTATGATGGAAATAGTCCTTTATAACTGGCGAATCACAAATTATTTTGTAGGTTGTATATTTCTATTGTGAAAAAAAAACCTAACTTATCAAAATATGTTCGATCGTACAAAATCGATAAAATAGTTTCTGTAAAAATTACAAATAAATAAACAATAATATTCATATATCAAATATTGTACACCTCAACCCGCGTATAGGAATTGCATAGTATACCGACTAGAATAATTATTTAAATCCCTTTTGTCATTCGGGTTCAGTACGGCGATAGAAATCACGAGATCTTGGTGACGTGTTTAAGTCTTCAATAATGTAATCGACAAGTTTTGATTCTAAATTAAATTTCAGTGAGAAAAACGCGATAAATGTTTTTATTTCAATGCCGCATACTTTATGCAGAACTTGACGATCGGTGCAGGTCAACGACAAGTATATTTTCTATAGTCGATCCCTCCCGTCACCGTTTAAGTACGATAGCATATTATCCGTCTAAACAATAAACCCCGGCGGAATATTTTTGTCCGATGGTTTTCAAATTGTTTTCGTCCATGTTTCGTAGACCGACGCTCATATAATTATTGTTTTCAGATTAGTCTGGTCGCACTCAAGCCTGCGGACTACATGAAATCAAAATTACCAACTTTCGTTCGGTCTTACAGTACCATATATTTTCACAAATCAACAATAATGCTGTTGTAATCGAGTGTCCACAAGCATTGATATTTATATTATTTTAAGAGTATCCCAGGTAAAAACAAAAAAACTATCTATAACTCAATATCGCATGCGTATTGCGTACAATCCCTCGACTTGAACACGATTTTTAATTAGATAGCTACAAATGTTATGTTTCAACTCGAACAACGGTTAATCGCTCTATTTAGTGCCACTATGTTATGATAATTATCACCATTATGAGACATACCTATTATAATATTTGGCCATAATTCGGTAGTTTAGCATAAGCTAAATCAGAAAAAAATAGCCGTCCCACCCGACGTTGTCCTTGCCAAAGATTTTTATAATTAATTATTTTTAATTAATACCTATGTATCTGTAAACAAATGTGTATAACATATAGAAATTCGTGTGATCTACAGACATACTTTTACCTACTTTTAGTTACCTATGAGAGTTGAAAAAAAGCTGTTAACACCCTTCGAGTTTCAAAATAATTACTGGTGTCACTTTTATTAAAAACGGACCGTTGTTGTTTTGAAGCCTTCAACTTCGGATGAACACCGACATCCAATTTCAGTTGTATAGTCTGGCTTAGAAAATATAAAAATATAGGCTAACACGGGTGACTTAGTTTTGGTAAGTGCACCTAGTAAGGTTAGTTCACAAGCGAATTTCCGTCGATATACATCATCGTTTTGTGAGGTATCCAGTGAATTGGTCTCGAACAATTGATCGCCGGTGATTTGATCGCGGGTGAATTTATCGGGGATATAATTGGCCACTAGGATAATATTGATCGTCAAAACAATTTTAGTTTTTTAATTATTTTATTATAATATTAGGTATATTTCTGAGTTTTATGCTTTTAAAGTTTCTCACAGTTAATTAAATTCAAAATTATAATAAATAAATAAATAATAATAATAATACAAATAAAATAATAATAATAATATTAATAAAATTATACATTTTAATTTATTGAAAGTTGTTGGTGATGAAGATTATGGGCTATTCCTTTTAAAAAGTCTAATTTACTTCTGGTATGATTGTCGTCACATATTGACTTTTCTTCGGTTCCAAATATTTCAAAAGTATACATATAACCGTTATAAACTAATTTATCTTTGCCTTTTTCACTCTTCACGAACTCCATTATTATAAAATAAAAAAAACAGTAAACACACACAATAACGTACTAGCATGGACTAACAAAATGCAAGTATGTAATGACAAATTGGTATGACCATCGGAATATAGATGACGATAAATTGATAACGATCGTATAAGCTTATCTAAGTTATTGTCACGCTAGTTCAATTATCTCGTGTGTACATCGGGCAAATGTAAACTGGGCCCGAAGGTACCTTTTTTGTTGTAAACTCGGCCCTAGAATTTTAGGTAGTAAAAATAGGTAGATTGTAAACTCGGCCCGGAAATTTCAGGTAGTAAAATAAATTGATTGTAAACTCGGCCCGAAAACATACATAGGAGAAGATTCTATGCTTCCGCCTGAAATGTGGGCCAGTGCATCAGTTGAAACGTATTTAACAACAAATGCATGTGAATCATTTCATGCGCATTTTAATTCAAGTTTTAATTCCACTCACCCCAATATAGGTATATTCCGTCATTTCAAAATTAAAAGAAGTACAAACAGAAACGTACATTAAAATCAACAGCCTAGATGCACCATTTAAATTCCAAAATATAAAAACTTTTTTTCAACTCTTAGAAAGAACACTTACAAAATATAAAAATAAAGATATATCAGTGAGTGAATATGTAAAATACATATCTTTTTACTTAAAAAAACTAGATTTATATATTATTGTAATAACATTTTTCACTCATTATTTACACTACAATATTACTTATTTATTTTTTATTATATTTTTACATATTTTTACACTTATACATTTATATAAATACATTTATTATTATTTTATTATAAATATAATAACATTTTAATTACATTTTTCATTTAAATAACGAATTTCATACTATGAATAATAATATGAAAATGAAAATAATTTTTGGAGGATAATGAGAACCGCCTCCTCTCGTAGTGTCCTCTGGGTAATGCTAAATGTTTCTCAAAAATATTATAAGAAAAATCATGGTTTTTACACCTAAATTATTTTTACCTGAAAAAAATCGGGGCCGAGTTTACATCTAAATAATTTTGACCTGAAAAAACCCGGGCCGAGTTTACCATCGACCTTTTGAAAATGTTTTTTCCTAGGGCCGAGCTTACAATCTCCATGTACATCATATAATAGTATTTAAGATTATTATATCTGTTAAGCCCATTGTAAATTGGATTTACTGTACGTTATTTAAAAATAAATGAGAGTATTTGAATCATCTAAAATAATAAACATAAGACTCGGATGTGTATATAATATATATTAAATATTAACTATGTAATGAGTATAATAAAATAATTAAAAAACTAAAATTGTTCGTTTGAGGATCAATTATTATCCTAGCGACCAATTCGCTTGTGGTGGATGGGATTTAGCACTTGGTATCCACCGAACGTGGTTCAAATTACTCTACGAACTTTGCCGAGAACTCCAAAAAAAAAAAATTTGAATTTTTCACAAAATCGCTTAAGCACCTAGCTTTCGAGTACCCACACGACAATAAGCTACAAACGTAAATTCAACTCTCATATTTGTTTTAAGATGTTTAATGGCTTTACACGAAACCATAAAAGAGACGATTTGATGTACACTTTTACCTCATGTGTTTGAGTAACCATAATGACGACCATATCAAAAAAAAAGCGGGTAAGTGGATCACGCTCTGCTGTACAGTAGGCAACTATAGAGAGTCACTGTAACGGGTGTGTTAAATTCGAATTCAATGATATAAAATCATTTTTTACGAAAAACGATTCTGAGCGAAACCCAGCAGGTATGTGTCAGCCCACGATATTATAACTGAGTAGGTACATTTGATGATATTATTATGATTAAAGTAATTTGTTTTAGTATTCTACCTGTATGACAGGCTTTTAGCACTAATATAGTAGATTAAATTTATTTTTGTCAAAAAAATTGCATTTGAAAGTGTCATTGTGTGTATAAATTATAATAATAAACCTACTCTGAAAGTTTCGAGTACCCAAGAATTATATTTTTAAATTACAATAAAATAAGTAAAATCGTTATTCTTGGTTAGGTTAACTTAAGATAACTATAAAAATGAACTGTGTTACTACATTTTTTTATATTTTTTGGTTTCAGATTCAATTACTTACGTACAATCTCGTTTTAAATTTTCAATCCTCTATTTTTAACTTCAAAATAATTTGTACATTTTGTCAAAATTTGAACTAAAAATGTTTATTAAAAAAATGTGTGACTGTGTTTATTTAATATTTTTCAACTGCTATTGTAAGTATGTACAATAACATTTTATTGAAATGTATAGAATAAAAACTAAACAAACTAAAAATTGAAAATGTCCATAAATGACTCTATACCAGTCAAAATATTATTAAAATATTATCGAGTACTGATGAAGTAAATATATGGTGTAAATTTCAAGTATTTACAGTTATTCGGTTTCGAATTACAACAAAATAAGAAAATCGCTACACGAGAAATCAGGTGAATATCCAATGTTATAAGAATTTCAACTTCAAACGCTCATAAAAATTTAATTTGACAACACTAAGGAATGTTCAATTTTAATTTGTATGTGTATAAATTCTTTGACAAGACATCTAGTAACGAGACTATCGCAGGCTTTACTCGTTTGCTCACCACAAAAGCACAACTCGATTGCGTAAGTAGATTTTTTTATTAAACCTGCCCCAAAATGACCCAAACGCAGAACTCATTAACGTACACAAATGAAAACGAACTGCAAAAATATGTCTACCCACAAAACTGGTACCAACTTTGTTTTTAGATTAGTTTAAAAGTGACAATATTTTAACCTTTTTATTTTTTCATTCAGACATTCAGTAAGATTGTTTTAAAACATTTTTCTTCTCAATTGCACAAGCTTAGGACTGCACACAATATGTGAGTAAACAGGCACGACGCAAATGTTTTTGTTAATTTTATTCAAAATGTAAGCTGAATTTGTTATAGTTAAATTACTTAAGAGCGAAGAGAGGACGTCGCACCCGCACCTGTTGTCTCCGTCGTACGCTCACGATACGACATAGCAAATATTATCGTTCACTTGTTTCAATAGTGTTATGTCAGTTTTTATATTAGAGTGTCACATCATCAAAATTTTAGGTCAGAGCATTATCTGTGTTCTATCTTCGGTTTTTTTACGATATTTAAATTTTTAATTGAGTTACGGGTATGATAAATATTAATATTTTGAAATGCTCATAATTCACAAAAATTGTCCAATTCATGTGTGTGGTTAGGTTAGGTAACCTATGACAGAGACAACACGTGCAGGGCGAAGTCCTATAAATATGTTATTTTAATAAAAATCTTCGCATCAAAGTCACCAGACTTTTATCTCACGCAGGTAAAAATAATTTAACTCGCCCGAACGGAATTAATGACAGTCGTCCAAACGGACATTTCATTTTTTGTTCGAATTTATTACCTTAGCCTAAACGACAGCCGCCGCACCAGAATTTTTTTATGAACAATAGTGTCATAAAGTAACAAGTCAGGAGTATCCTGCTTTTACGAAAACTAGAGAAAAAAAATGAAGTTTCTTAAACTCCCCCAAAAAAATATTCCTGGCTACAGCACTCGTCTTTTATTCGCTGAATATTAATAACACTGTACTTCATTTTAAGCCTCATTTTAATTGAATTTATGATATTGTTTAGTAACGAGTTGAGCACGCATATTAGGTATTTGGACGCGGACACGCAGTAAGTACACTTGACAATTATTATTATTGTGAATTTGTGATGATGGTTACAGGTTCATACACCATTCGCCCATTATCGTTTTTACCCACTGACCTGGAAGAAAATCAGAGTAAGGGGGGGGGGCATAATCTGCAAATTCGGTAACCAATAGATATGGGTGACAAGTCAGTAAAACCGTACAAGATTTCCCCGTGAGTCCTATGGCACACTGGCACAGTAAGATATACGTTCTTAATTCCCGTGCCCGTGCTCCACCAGTGCAGACCAGACGTCTGCATACGAGTACAAAGATTGTAAATTTTTAAAGTCTGATAATTGGTCACATTCTTGTGGGAGGGGGGGGGCTTAACGATTTTACATCGTCCATTAGTGTAAACACACATTTTCGGACGCTTCTACCTATATATACCAGCTAGTGGCTACTCCTAATTTATCGTAGCTGAGGCAACAGATATGCATACGCATAGCTGTTATAGGAACATAGTTAAATAAATTATAAATAATAGCTACTAATTTTTAATTTTTATTTTAATGTCCTAAACCTATGGGTTTGTGCAAATATATTAACAACGGTGTCGGTATCAATACGCGTACATTTAGATATGCACTTTTTCTATGCATAAAATGTAGGTGTTTTCGACGTTAGAGATGTCAAACGCTATTTAGTGACTATCGACTATCGAGTCAATTATAATCTGAAATTAATCGACAGAATCAATCATATGAAATGAAAATTACAAACAACTGTGCAAATAAACAATTAATTTTGACGTCTGATCTGACTTATAGTTCTTATTGCATATTATGATGTTCTTTTCATATCATCGATACGTTATGTCATGGCACATGCACAAACACGGTTGTCGTACTAAACACATCAAATTAATAATAAGTGATGACTATAATGTTTGCAGTTGAAAACTGTTAAATACTCGAACGTAACCTTACACCCTGGTTTATATACCAACTTAGATAACCATGTTCCTATCATAAATCATGCAAATATACCATCACCACAAAAAAATGGGCATCACTGTTTTCCGCCAAAATCGACCTTTCCGTTTACCACCAGTACACTAATATATATTTCCTTTATCCGCCTCCACGAGTTTCAGTTTCTATATTTTGGTAACCACTGATTGAAAGAATTAAAATATTATATAATATACCCACGTACAGAGTTAGATGAAAGGCTACAGAAGTTTGCTGACTATTTTCTAGAAACATATATTTCTGAAGATTGTATTTATCCCCCGAAATTTCGGGCACTTGCATCTTCAGAACTTACACGCACAACAAACGCCTGTGAGTCATTCCATGCACATTTAAAAAATAGTTTTGATCGGCATTCGCCGATGGGATGGTTACAATGGTTAAATGTTTTAATTGAAGAAGTCCAAACTGACGTCTATTGCAAATTAAGAAGTGTTGGTGAACAGAAAACACCTCGAAACCAAATTTTAAAGCGATAAAAAAAAACCAGTATTTAATTGATCAGTATAAGAGGGGAGAAATATGACGATATGTTTTTGTAAAATGAATGGCGTATAACTGCATAAGAAATAAATAAAATAAATAAATGTTTGACTGTGATGTTGTTTTCCGCGTCGGAATATAGAATTTTTTGTAATAACATTGTACAATATTTTATATAATTTTAATATTAAGTATTACTTGAATGTGTTTTTGCAAAATCATATATTTCATTAAAAATTGAATACCTAATTATTTTTTGTTATTTTAAAAATCATTACCAATTATTGATCATTCCACTTGTTTACACCAATATCCGCCCATGTGTAGATTTTATTGCAAACGAGGTACTACTATATATCATAGTCTTCGAGTAAACAATTCTGCACTCACGCAAATTAGTATTAATATTATTAATTAGACTTTCACAGTTTCACTTATATATAGAATGTACTGCTGGTAGGTTTATAATCCAACGACAGAACTTAATATCTATACCTGCAAGGCCGTAGCCAGGGGGGGGGGAGTGGTTGGTTATTTTTATGGCTACGGTCTTGACCTACACCTATAATTACAATAATTGTAACGAAACGAAAGCTCGTACAAAAGTCGAACAAGTCAAAAACTAAAAGAATAAACACCGGAACCAAATCGTTATCAATAATAACTCGGGAGGCGAGGGTTGTGCGCGAATAAGCCAACCACCATTCATACAATGGACAGTAACTATGGTTACGGGTTTTATACTATAATATAGGAAAGGTCAGCAACGTCAAAGCTTGTGGTTTAACAATGGGCACTATTCAGACGTCAGAATCACATATCGACTGTAAATCACGACCGAGCTATTCAAAATCTTTACGAATTAAAAAAAAACCTTCCAAAACAATTCAGGTGTATGTATATGTAATATGTATATATATATATACGTGTGTATATACTTAAATTTAAAATTATTTTCTGTATTTACGACGACGACGACGACGACGACTTGAACGCACATGGATGTGTTGATATAAATATGCGGATTGATTGTGCTGTAATCATACACTGTGTATATAGGTGCAACACAAAACTACCTAAATACGGACATTATTATAATATCATGGTTTTTAATTCACTCGAAATGCCCCCCACGATGAAAATATATAGGAACGACTTTATTGCCATAATAACTTATTAAAATAACCGTCCAAAACAATGTACGGAAATAGTGCGCATTAAGTAAATCCGAGAATAAAAGAAAGAGTATAAATAAACATTTATAAGCTCTAGACTTGGGAAACCGTCCACTAACATTACCCCAATTTCATTTTTAATTTATGTCATTTTTTTTTCTGGTGGGCTTCTTTAATCAACGCAACGGTACATTTTTAATAATAGTTACAATAACTACTGGTGCGTTCATTTATTTTTATTTTAAGAATTTAACATGACCCTTGACGTCGCGGCAATCGGGAGAAAAGTTTTTTTCGTCCTGATAAGGATAGTATAGAAAAATATTACATAATATTATAAAATATCTACACAACGACAAATGTATTAAGGTAGACAGCGATATGAGCTCACACTTTATGACACTATTATTCTGATCATTAAATGAAATTAGTGTCAAATCCTGTGTCCTGCGAGAAGACGGATATGATAATACGCTTGATGTCGGAAGAACAAGTCCTAGTGCGTCGCATAAGTCGTCGGATAGTCGATGGTTGTTCCTTTCCTCGTGGTATGCAATCATGTGTTTCGTTGTGAGTTTGGCCCTTCAATTTTGACAGGGGGGTCTCCACAATTCCGGCGTGACCTATAAGAATATAAAATACATCAAAACATAATATATAGAGCTATAAAATAATCATTGGTTTTAAAAAAATATGTGAATAAAATAGAAACGTTGAGCCGAGCAAATGTGCAGGTTATTTATAACAGCAAAATTATAAAATATTTCTTATATTTTGAGGGATTTGTATTGATTGTAATTTACAGTAAATAATTTTACTATGCATATTTTCTATGGTATCTAGTAGGTAGAAATCTAGTTATATGTATTCAGATTTACACGATGTATTCTAACTACATGTTATTTTAATTTGAGAAGGTTATTTATAGTTGTAAACATGAAACAGACGCATATTTTTGCGGTCGCCCAGGTTAAATGTACTCCATTTTTTTTATTATTTTTTTTTTATCAATGAAGAATAAATTACAATTTTAGAATCAAACATGTGATTGTGTTTTACAGTAACGACATAGTTAGAAGACAAAATCTTGGATTAACAAGAATTCAGAAAGGTAAAAATATAAAAAGGAGAAAAGTAGGTGACCTCTATGCTGTACAGAATAAGTTATTGTAATGTATAATATATTAAGTTAAATTTGAATTCAATTATCGTTCCTTACTTCGAAAAAAAGGTTCTAAGCGAAGACTGTATGTCACCCTACAATATTACTGAATACTATTTATTATAATTCATATTGCTCACATAATTATATATTATATTTTACTGCTAGTAATAAGGTAAGTAGAATTATTATTTGTTACCGAAAACAGGACATATATTAAATTGTTAATTGTATTTAATCATTGTCGTATTATATTGAAACGAACTTTTGAGTCAATATCGACTAACCATAGATTAGTGTAAATAGTTTTGTGGTATAATAATTTGTCGAATGTATAATTTGAGTTACATTAAAATAATTGAAGTCGTTATTCTTTGTTTGAAATGCAAATACATCTATTTTCGTTCAAATTGAAACTCAAAATGTCTACAAATAAAAATTAACTTTAACATATTTTTAGATTTTTTCGGTATGTACTACCTGTGAATAACCGCTTAGTTATTGAATTGACTACTCATATGCTACTTTGCTACTTATGAATTACCTCTGCCTGTTTTATTTTACCCGAAAAAGATATTGTAGCTGAAGATCGAAACATATTTTCCACTATAAAGAGATCCGAAAAAAAACTTACGCACTTCATTGTAAAATCAATATATTCGCTCAGACTCTCAGTTAGAGTTCTCTTAACTATTTAAGTATCACTTAGAACTTTTAAAAAGACACATTTTAATGTGGTTTAGCATTGTTCAAAGTCGAACTTCTAACGTCGATTGGAATTTCGGATCACACGAAATAAAATGTCAGAAAAATCACATTCAATACAAAATCGATCTCGTAATACATCACTATACATCAATTAAATATAATTAATTGAAATGCTGTTAAGACAACAGCCTACATAGAATTCAAAAACAATTAATGTAACTGTACCACCTATTTGAGATACGACGTCAGGTAATCCGTAAGCGGTATCCCGGAGTAAACAAGAAAAAACTGGTTTTACGATACCAGTGATATACCATGGTAATATTTCTTTCATACTGATTATTTACAGTGGTAAAATTAAATATTTTTTTTTTTTTTGCAAATGTTCACACATGGTCCGTCTATCGTTTGATACCGGTATACCACTCAATATCTCAATTTGTTACTTTTGTAAACAGGTGGTTGAACTGCAGTGGTGCGTTCGATAAATGTACACATAATTTGATATTTATTCAAAACGTATTCTTTGAACATTTGTCTCGACAAATAATTGAATTCCGTAAATCACCTACATGGGTCGAGTTAAATTGGTTCGTTTAACCGGCCGTACTATATAATAATAGTGTACATCGTAACTCGTGAGTTGATGATGCATTGATTTCAAATTCATATTTATGTGGTAGGTAAAAAATATTTTTTCGTTATTCGTAGACCGCAGTCCTTATCAAGTGGGTTTGACAGTTAAATTGGAAAAAAAACGGAAACGCGCTTTTGCGATTCCCATTACGATAGTACTTAAATTATAATTTTTTTTTCATTATTCAATTAATTCGTGGAAATAATAATATTATCTTATACGGAAGAACTAACTCTTTAATTTGGTAGTGAATTAATTTCGGTGCGCCGCTACTTGCATCCAATGGTTTAAAATAAGATCTTTAATAATTAAAATAGAATACTATACAATTATAATATGTCTTATGTAGATAAATACTTCACGATTTAAATTTTAGAGATACGACATGATGTCTAACATGATGGCGGAAACGGACTTTTTGGCCCTGCCATTTTGGCGCCGTCTAATATTTCTATAATATTTTTTAAATTACAATTGAGTTAGCCGCACAAGTATAGTATTGGAGTACAAATCGAAATGAAAACATAGTAAACAGTTAGTTATAAAAATGTACTTGAAAAATTATGGCACCAAAACGGCTGCAGGGCCGAAACTGCAGCGCCAAAACGTCCTGGACCGCTGGGAGGGGGTGTAGGGCGAGAAACCCCCCTCCCCCAAGTTTGTGTCGAACAATATTGTGTACTGCGAACGGAGTTTTTAAATCGTCGAATCGCGCTGCTCCACTTGATCGTTCACAATTCGAACGCTGATAAGTATATTATGTTATGATGTCGACAGTGGCATACAAATAGTGCTTTACTTTGCACTCAGATATATGCGAAGTAGTTTTGAGCTGTATACTTACGTGTGCGGTACTTTTGGCATGAGTATTTTGTTGAAAATAATAACGGAAATCGTTCGAGCGACGACTGTATAACTTGGGTTGCTGACCTACAAACACCCATATATATGGTTAGGGACGATATTCGATATAAGTCATTATAATAATGAAAGAAATAGCAGAGAGGATTTCGCCCGTCGACATAGGTAGGTACACTTACATTTATTGTGTTCATTTTCGTTTGGTCGATCATTTTGACAAAAATAGTCGCCAGCTTTTAAAAACCAATCCTGCAATAGTAACCGCAATGATCTATTTGTGAGCAATAATAATTAATAGTTACAATGTAGTAACAAAGAATGAAAAGTTGTCAATGTTTTGTGAAGAACAATACAATTTTTTTCGTTAAATGCGATTAATTCGATTATTACTGTGTAATGATTATATTTCGAATATGTACTAATATAATTAACCATATTCAAAAAAAAAAACTCAATATTGGGGGGAGGGGTACTCCTGTTATTTTACCAGGATTCAAAGTTATGGCACAATCTAAAGGTGACACTTCACCGAACCAAATATACAAGTTTATATTCAATACGAATACAGACCACCCAATTTATTAAACACTTTAATACCTTTGTTTGTCTTACGAAATAAAATTATTATTCATTAAGAACTAATTGTCGTTGTTTCAATCAGTGCAGTGTTTGATAATACAATTTGTTAAATGTGCGGCAGTTACTCTTTATTAATTCATCCAGTCAAATTATCTACCATGTTTGCAGACTACTACAAAAACTGTAATAACATTAAACCGATCAATATTCGGTTAATTCAAACACATATTACACGAATTTAACGATATACAAACGACAGTGCGACGTATTGTGTCGAACCAATGGCACACATTTTTTTATTGTGTCGCGTAAAAAATAGATGCTTCTAAATAAATAACTTTTATTCTTATAAATTATATTTGTTGTTGGAAAACGTGAGAAAACGTGCAATACCTACAACAGTTGAGACGGTTTTTTTTATTGATCCAATTGTTACAACTTCAGCAGCAAAGGCCATTTGTTAGTTCCATTATATTTACATTTCGTTAACTTGCATGCTACTTGAATGTATATGTATTTTTTTCCACTATGGTTTCAATATTTGTATTTGTTTTTTTTTTCCGATAACATTTTCAATTTTCATAAATTATAGCGATTAAGTATACAATAGGTATTTGTTTAAGGAACCTATTTTTTTATTACAACAGATAATATTATGTTAGAGAAGGAACACCGTCTAAAGTACCCGCCTATATTTTATTTAAAAAATCAGTAGAGGTTTCTGTATTTAATATTATTTGTTCATCGTGTACCTACTCGCATTGTAAAGTTACCTATTTAGTATATAGTATAATATAAAGTTTGAAAATTATTATCAACTATCAATTGCCAGTATTCTCCAATAAAGATATAATAAATAGATTTATCAATATTATAAACCTTTTTATGTTAATTACCGTTATTATTAATCTCACTAAATTATTCGCCATTTTAACTATACTGTTATTATTAATCTTAATTAATTATTTTATATTTTGTATAGGTATTTAATAATATGTCCAATCACACTCTGTTCACTTTTTCTACTCTTTCTAATTGTAAAAATTATTTGTTTAATATTTTGATTTACAATAACTGTTACTGGGCTTTGCCCGTTTGAATTAATTAAATAAATAAATAAATAAATAATTAAAAAATGAGTACATCGATTTTGATAAATAAAAATAAATATTATATATTGTACCGAACATCACAGAAATATTTGACTTGCTCGTATGTACTATATTATGTACATAATACTACGCGTAGGACAAAATTGATTATTAGTATATATATATATATATATTTATTATACTATGGGTTGGCGCATATTACAAAGTGGGTACACGGGTGGGTAGTAATGTAAATTTAAATCAAGATGATATTAACAATGATAATCACCAAGCGGGTGTAGTACAAAAAATTAAAAGTCAAAACTTACCCTGCAGACGTCGTGGCACGGTAGGTTATCAGAACATCGAACATGTGAACACAAGTCATAAGAGCGATTAACACCTAATTTTTATAGACAGCACGCACCATGTAACCGCTTTCTAAATACTTATAAATATTTTGGAAATCTCAAATGTATAGTTTTTTTTTTCGCGTCAACATTATATCTTGTACCATCATTATACGTGTACGTCTGTATTATATCCTAATATTTAACGAGCCGTGTTCTCTGGATTTGCTCCGTCCGATAAAGCTGGTGTTGAAAAAAAATAAAGCCAACAGTTCGAATATTGCGGTGGGACGATGATCGGAGATTTCACAGCCGAAAAATCCACAGTCGAGCAAAACCACTGTTTTAATTTCAAAACGGCTTAAATTTATGATTCCGCGATCGGGAACAGAATTCTTTTACAAAAACACGGACGTCGTAATATCGGTTGTCGAAAGTAGGTACATGTTTTATGTATGTACCTATATATATATATATAATTTTTTTTTTTATCCGTTATAACCATATTTAAAGCACGGACGAGTATCGGCGCCACGAGTTTCACGAGGGTCGACCTATCTCCCGTGTGTAGACTTGAATGAACTCGAAAGATAAAACGCTTAAAATTAAAAAAGAAAAAAATAACGTTCGCCCGCCCGACTACCGTGCATATTGTGCAGGTAGGCGCCTCCCTATATAATAACGATTATTTGTTCGCAAATTTACGCGAATTTCGTTAATTATTACTACCTACCTATTAACGATGATCCACTCGTGTTCCGACGATTTCATCGATGCAATATTATCACGAGAAGCGAGCCCGGGCGCAAACTAGTTAAAAAGTTTGAGTTAAATTCATCGTTCGCGACATAAACTCGACGTATAAATAACGAGTCTTGTCTGATCAAATCAGAGTTACGTCAATTCGCGAATCGTTAAATAATAGATATAATAATATGATCGCGTTGACGTTAAACGTTTACTGCAGTTTTAAACCATATTGCCGAATACTAGCTGCGTACAATATAATTTGTGAACAAAAACTCGACCTAAGTCAATAAGTCCGTTGCAGGTATAATAGGTATATCATTATTGAGTTTTCCCGTTACTTTTGAGTTGACCGAGTAAAAAAAAAAAAAAAAAAATTACGAAAACTATACGTATATATTGACTTAAACTTTTTAAACTGTTTTCCATCGGCTTCACTCGATCAAAAATCATCGTTGACTTGCCCGGACTCGAGATCGCGATGATCTGAGAACGAAACACGGCGCTTTGTACCTATATTGATATACAGTAGACGCCGCTTATAATAATACTCACATTGGGACCAGCACAAAGCGAGTCATATAACCGAATGAATCGTATAGGCGAAGTGGAAAAAAAAAATGAATTACATATTTATGAATTTTATTTTACTACATATTATTTTTCTTTAATTGTAATACTCTAATACATATTACATATGACATACGTATTATTGAATAAATCAAAAAAATTCTGATAAAAAAATTACAATTACAATACACGTAAAAAATGATTATGTGCATTAATAAAAAATTATAAAAGATGTGCCTATTTATAATTATTTATGGAAAAAAATTGTGATTTTGTTTTTTTTTTTAGTTATGATTATAAACTAATATTCCGAAAATATATATTGGAAAATGTGAAAGACGATACAATTTGTTATACTTACACACATAATAAAGCAAAAAACATTAATAATTTATTTCTAAATGTTGACCAAAAATGTTTATTTTTGACCATTTTTTTTTTTTTACAAAATTGTTTGAGTCTTATAAACGAATTGTTGAGTCTTACAACCGAATTTTTTATAACGTACTTGGATACGTCCGGACTGTTTCAGACAATTTTGAGTCTGATAAGCGACTGAACCTTATATCCGTGAGTCTTATAAGCGGCGTCCACTGTATATATTAATATATTATGTGTGTGTGTCACTATATTATACGTCTGCACAATATCTCAACGTCGGTGTACTACGAGACGGGGTCGTCGTCACCATGCTCTGCAAAATCGTGCGACGTATTTAATATTATTATAAATCGTATATTGTTTCCACTCGAGTTTCATTCAAGTCCCGGAGCGGCGGCGGCGGCGGTGGCGGCGGCGGTGGCGCGTAGTATTATTATTAATTATTCGATGGGCGGACCCGCGGTTATAATCACTCTGTCCGCGATCGTGTACGTGCGTCTGAGCGCGAAGACGACTATCTCGAGGGGGTGGTATTTGATGGGGAGGTGGAGGGGGATAGACCCTCGTCCCCTCCCCCCCCCCCACCAACGACGTGGACCCGGCGGGACCGGCGGAAATCGGGCGCGCGGAGTCCGGCACCAGTTCCAGCAACGGTACATATTATTTTATTTCGCACGTAGTCTTGTGGTGACAAAACAAATAGAAAATGTGACATTTCCATAAATCTGCACTTTTTTTCGGGTATAATAATATGTAGACGAAACGATACACATTTTTTCTAGCGAAAACAATAGTATAATTATTGCATAACGAAACATTCTTGTTATATCTACCGAAAAGCGCGCCGGAGAATAATTGAGATAAACAATAAAATATCCAGGGAAGTGATAGTCTAGCTTTTTTCAGTACCAACAGTAAAAAATAATATATTATTTTTAATTTAATGTAAGAACTTTTTTTCCCCAATGTTTAATTTACACTTCAATAATAAAGACAGCAGTGCGTTTTTAAACGAAACGGAATGTATTATGGTCGTAGACTATGTTTTGATAATATTATTTTGTCGATGTTTGA
The DNA here is from genome assembly GCF_001856785.1 of Myzus persicae. Classification (NCBI taxonomy): domain Eukaryota; kingdom Metazoa; phylum Arthropoda; class Insecta; order Hemiptera; family Aphididae; genus Myzus; species Myzus persicae. Next base: position 145,201 of record NW_019101482.1, on the reverse strand, counting down.
GTTTGGGGAAAACAAAAAAAAAAAACACGTAGGTCAGTACAAATATATTACATTTATGAGTTGGTTTTTAAAATTATAGACTATAGTGACTCGTTAAAATAATGACGCAAGAGTTCAAAAAGAAATATCTTTTTCTCCGTAGGATTTATTTATGTTACTTAATATACTTATATCGAAATAATAATTGTATTTATAAGTTCGCCAACTAGAAATAGAGCTGCCACAATATGGATTCAAACAACAACGATGACTTGTAAATATTTGTGTTTTCAAAACCAGGGGACTTAGGCACTTTTTCTGCAAACAAAGATTCGAGTGTTCCTCCCCATCATTGAGTATAAGAGAGGCCTACATGCGAGGTATGTCACTGCTCACTGTGTGTTCAAAAGTCGAATTAAATTGTAAATCTCTGGAAATAAAATTTTCCGAGCGTAAGAGACTAGTGGATCACTCTCTATTTCAAAGGGTTGTGTACATTGCGTTTCGTTTGTGCTGTTAATAATTTATTTGTTTGAATGAATCAGTTTAAGTGGTAAAAATCTGACTGGCGTATAGATATACCTACTATACTTGGAATATTATTGCAGAGGAGTGAATTGTTGTGAAAATGGATTAGCTCATCGTGTAGTTATAGTATATTTTTTAAAAAAAAAATGTATAAAAAATCATAGAATGCACTACAAGTCGACGCGAAGAATAGTGTCTACAGTTAATATTTTTTTTAATAAAAAACATATAATGTAACGGCGTTTAAAGAGGAGTGGTTATTTTTTGTTTATTATTCAATTCCGCCGAATATTAAACTACAGTTGTAAATAATTATGCCTATTCACGAAAAGTGTGCCTGTTATAATTTTGCAAGGGATGCGATATTTGTAAGTGTTTTAGTTAATAACAACTATTGTAAGAAACGTTAAAAGGAATTTTAGACGAAAATATTTTCAAATGTCGATAAATTGCTCGAAAATACGTCGACAAACACGAAAACCGTGACCCAAATAATAATGAGTGAAGTCCCCAAACACCGGTCGTGTTGTCAGTCGCAAGTACACAATATACCCGAAATAATGTAATGGTTTTTTTTTAATAGTTCCCATCCGAATATTTATACATTTTTAGATGTTTAAAAAATAATTCACACTGATAGTGCAATGTGTGTTAGTTAGCTCTAATAAAGTTAAGTAAGCTAAGCGTGAAAAACACGGGAAACACCGCCGAAACTACATCATTTTATTCGTTGAAAATTGAATGAAAAAAATTAAACGAAAATAAAACAACGAGGTTAGATTTTGAAAAAATTGTTATCTCACGAGTACAAACCATGGCCCACATACTACCAGATAAGAACTGTTTATAACAATGCCATTACGACCTCCGTAACGAACGTCTGCGAGTAGGCTATCTTTACGGAAAAATAAAAAAATCTATACATCTTACCCTGCTACCCCGCACTGCCGTTCGTAATCGAGCGATCAAAAAGAACCCTAAATGTTGTGACACACACGTTGTCTGTCTAGTAACTATAATGCAGTATGAGGTCTGCGCACAGGCGGAGATCGGGGGGGGGGCTTCCGGGGGCTTAGTCCCCCCCCAAAATAAATGATTTGAAGTTAAAGTCCCCCTGAGAATATTAAACAAACAATACCGTAATTTTGTACAGTTTGCAGGATTTTTTTCATTATTTTATATTCTTATATCCACAATTATATAAGTGTACCTATAGTACATTACATACACACTATTTAGTATTTACCAATTTATTATTTACGGCAACATACGGAACAATTAAGTCACAATTCACAATAATATTAAATTGTGTTTAAATACCTAATATTGTACATATTTTGTACCAATTGGTCATCTATATTGAATAACATATTATACCGTTCTATTTTAGACGGGAAAAATATTATTTCTTTTCCTAATTTTTGATAATTCTCGAGAAGCGATAGTAGCTATTATAGGACTATCGCTATAGCTATATTAAACCTATCGTAAAGTCTATTGTGATTGAATGAATCACGTTAACCGTTTTGACCATTTTATACTAAATTATATTTTACTTATTGTTTGATGTTCTTGGGAATACATTTCTTTTGAGATTGCGATTCAGATTTTAAATAAATAATTTAATTCAAATATGTTTAAAATATTTAAATTTAAATCGTTTATTAATTATTCTTTTTTTTATATTTGAGCCCCCCTCAATATTTCACAAGATCTCCGCCAATGGGACCATGCAAACCTCATTTTTTACTTATACATTTTGCTCGATATCGTCATTATCGTAATTATTTTTATTCATATTGATATTATGACATATAGGGCTACATTGATTGTCGATTGGTGGTTCTTCGATTTTAAAACTAATTCTGCGCCAACATTTTAAACGTCGATAAAAATAGCTCGAAAAGATAATATATATTATCACCTGCAAACATTGTACGAAAACGCGGTCGTATCTCTAATAACGAGTGAATTCTCCAGACGCCGCCGGTTAGGTTAGGTTTCAGGACGTTTTCAGTCGTAATAACTCAATACGCCAGTAATAATGTAATGGTTTTTGATTTCGATAGTTCCCATGCACATATTTTTACATTTTTAGATCGTTTAAAAACAATTCACACTGATAGTGCGTAATAATAATATGTTTGTTAGATGCTCGCCAATCGCAATGCAATACAGGGACTGAATTTTGTTTGTTGAAAATCGGATAAAAAAATTAAATCAAAATAAAATAACGAGATAAGATTTTGTAAAAAGCTTATCTTATAAGTGTAAGCCTAATTTTTGACCGACATTTTGATTTATATCACTGGTATTGTTATATTATTATTTATTTACGTTAATGTATATTATTATATGGACTGTATTGACTGTATATTGATTATGACTGTTCGAGTTGACATTGCAAATGTCCATAAGACGATGATTAATAGCTCGAAAAGATATCGACAAACACGAAAACCGTACCAAAATAATAAAACGAGCAAAGTCCTCAGATTTCGGTTGTATAATAACACAATGATATTATACCCATAATATGGTAATTTTATAGTTTTTTCGATAGTTATTCGCGTCCTAACATTTTTACATTTTTGGATGTTACAAAAATAATTCACACTGCAGATCGTGTAGTAATATGTCAGTTAGACGCTCACTAAAATCGCCGTACACGTCAATGACGTAGAAAACACGGCCGGAACTAAATTTTGTTCGTTGAAAATCAGACAAAAAAAATTAAACGAAAATAAAATAACGAGGTTAGATTTTGTAAAAAAAACTGTGTTATTGTATCTCGTAAGCATAAGCCAAATTTTCGACCGACATTTCGATTGGCATCACTACGGCTGGAGATATTATTGTTTATTCACGTTATCGTGTCGTGGACTGTGCCCTGCAGCGATTGGCGATCATCACGATTCACCGACTCGAAATCGCATTTCACACGGAAAAAAAACATTAGTTTAAACGTCGATAAATGGCTCGAAGAGATGTCGACCAACTCGACGCATCATTGCCAAAACCGAAACAATAACGGGTGGAATCCCCAGACGACGGTCGTATTTTCAACGCGATACACCCGCGCAACAGCTTCTCTGCGGGGGGGGGGGTTATTGATCTGCCGAGGATTATTCTCGTGTGTACATCGATTCGAGAGAAAAATCTGGACCGGAATCGTAATTACCATCGCCGACGCCGTCGCATCGCTCGAGTGTGCCGCGGGTGCGGGTAGGCGAGCACCCCTGTTTGGGGGAGGGGGGGGAGGTTGCGCGCGAGCGGAGTGCACACGTACCACCACTACAGCTGGTCGGGTGTGCAAATAGTAAATATTTGAATGTTTGACGACGATTCATTTCGAATACCATTACATACCGTGGTATATTGCTCTACGCCACTGGAGAACAAACACATCGGATGACGCAGCAGCGTCAACGAAATTCCGAAAATACGAGGTACCCATACGCGCGGCTATAACACCGAAGGAAAAATTATGTCGTAATCAGAATATTATCGAAAAGGTATTGTTATCCCGCAGTGGGTTATTTTTGGGAAAAACTGTTGGAGATACTATACGCTTTTATATAATTTTTGATCGTAGTGAATCTTTTTTTTTTTTTTTTTGGAAATGCGAGCGACGAGGTACTAATGATTTCTACCTTCGACGGTTTTTCGTCTCCACTGTTTGGTCTCATTCGATTTCATCTCGTTTGCGATTCTTGCTGTTTTATCGTAAGTCCATCGTACATTAGAAGCGTATTAGTTTAACATTTCATCGCAGAGTCATTCCCCGCCATCATGCCAGTCAGGGTTTTTTCTTCAATAATGCAGCCACAACCAAAATATGATTTTCGGAATTATTAAACACCCATATTTATTATTTCATTACAAACCGATGATTGAATATATTTATGCTAAACTGTAAAGCGTGTATATGTACGAAAAGACCGTATTATTTTCAAATTCTCGAGATATTTTGTACTACACAAAAAGAGACCTGTGGCACTCTTCTTAGTTTACAAACTTCAGTTGTTTGAAAGAAATTCGCCATTTTTCTACTGTAAACTATTTGGCGGATTTGTTCCGAACATTTCGAGGAATCAGAATCGAAATTCGAAAGAGTAGTTTTTTATTTCTATACAGCTATCAATGGGTTATAACGGCATAAATAATTTGAGCCAAATGGTCCGATTGTATAATAAATATAGCAATTACAATATTACACATATTTTATAATCTTAAAATACCATTTTTAAGGACTATTATCCTTAGAGTAAACATTTTATCATCTGAGAAACCACTCGTATATGAATATTTTGAATTGGGTACTTCGAGACTTTAAAAATAATTATCAACCAAATTATTTATAGTAAAAATAATGGGTTCTTAGTTGAAAAACAGAGGTCCGTATCATCACAAGACCCTCCTCAAATAGCACAAAAAATCTCAAGAATTCAAAAATATCGTGTTTAATTGTACTTAAGAACTGCAAATACCAGATATTTGATAACCGGATAAAAAGGAGAACACGGGGTGGACATGATGCTTGCAGGTGAATTATTCTGTATGAAATATTAGTTGTAACACACATGACACATACGGTACCTATTATAATAGTAAATTGGCAATAAAATTAACTTATATTTTTGTCAGTCAGTTTTACGGAACGTAATGAAGTACAATGTATTCTTCGTAATTACATGCCAAAAAAATTATGTCATATTTTGATCGTAATGATGGCTTATTGTTGCGCAACACCCGAAAACAAACAAATTTAATTTTAATTTTAGCAACTCACATATTAATGTAGTTACTTACTGTCAAAGTTCACACGTCTCGCGTAGGAGCTCTTTGCGTAACGCATTGTTTATAATTTTATACCTGCCATGTCTCGCGCAGGAAATTATACTCACACCAGTCAGCGTGTTCTACTTATGTCTTGTATACAAGGGTAAAGATTCATCATAAGCCTAAAAACATAATATTATTCATCATTACGAAATATATTAATATACTACAGTGTACGGACATAATAGTATGTATGTGCGCGTGTTCGTAAAAACGTTATCACCGAGGAAGTTTGAATTTATAATGCATTTGAGTGTCGATTCTGCTAAACGGTATAAAAAATGTACTCGGCTAAAATTTGTTTCGACTTATTTATAGTTCAAATACGAAATCTTGATTTGCATACTTTCAGGTCAGGGCACATATATTATTATTATTATAATCGCATGTTTTCGTGATGTTTGTTTCTTCGTGTTAATGATTATAATATAATGTTAAAATGTTTTTATATTTTCGGTTTTAATGACTATATGGACCAACAGATCTATAATGTGACCCTGAAAATAGTTTTTTTTTCCAGACGGCGAAGAACAGTTGCAAGATCAATTACGTTAATAAACATTTTTTTTTTTTTTATAAACCGTTTTTAATTACATACGTAATATTTCTTATTAATTCAACAGTTTTTTAATAAATAAATTTTTCGGACATGTCTTTGAATTTGTTATCACTAAACTCATCAGATCTGTGCCTGGTTATAACCACGAAGACTAGAATATTCTGGACTTCGTGGCTATAAGTTATAACGGTGCGTAACCGTGGTTCTGTGATACGTGATAAAATTAAAACTACAAACACGTAAAGTTATTAATTTGATGTGTATAATTTTGGCAATTCATTTTGAATAACACCCCCGTTTTTATATTCCTAGCTAAGCGCCTGCACCCCACAGTGAACATTTCTGATTCTGCACAGTCGATGATCGTTATACCCGTTTTTATCATTGTTCAGTCGTATAACCTTCAATCGGTTTGTCGTTTAAAGTTTTTGTTTAACTATCTGGTTAGTAATAAACTATTGTTTGTGACATGTTTTCTTTCATATAGGTAGGAAATGTAAAATCAGCTTACGAATTATAACTTATGTGTGTAAGTGGTTAAAACTTAACCATACGACGGCAATGATTTTAATTAATTAAAATACAATTTCAAATTCAAAAATGCATATTTTTATTAATAAAATGTCACCGTTGATTTGATAATTTCGGTTATTTATAAAATTAAATGTTTCAAGTTCCTATGATGAAATAAATATAAACACCATTTGAAAATAACGTATTTCTTTTGTTACTTCTAAACTATAGCAAAAAATCTTGTTTAAATCTAGCGGCAGCCTTAATATAAAATTGTAGATTTTAAAATAAAAAGTTTGAAGAAAAAATTCTTGATAATATTTTAAAGTACATAACGACAATGACAATTGACCCGGAAAATAGCCAAAGAAGGCAATGGCCCTACTCGCCCCCTTGCAGGGACCCTTGACGAATGCCAAAACGATATTCAACTTAAACATACAATATATTAAATATGTAACTATGTATAATTAGTAATAATTGGGCTCGGGACTTATAGCACTTCAAATCATTAAAATAAGCGCTTAAAAACATCATTAATAACTATAAGCACCCAAATAAGTATTTAAAAAACTTAAATTTAAGCGAAAACATTTATTAAAAAAAAAAAGCCAAAGAATTCTGATTACAAAATCAAAAAAATAAATAAATCTTTATCTTTATAAGAAAAAAAAAAATTAAACTTCACTTTCGAGACTTTAATGATTTTATGGACTTTCCGAGGGATTTTCTGAAAAATAGAATGTGAAAGATACTCACATATAGTTGAAAAACGGCGGACCACGAGATAACGTAGATAAGATAAGAATTATTTTCGATTTTAATTCTATCAAAAACAACTTTGCATCAACGCTTAACCAAGTAGAAAAACTGGCCGACAGAGGAAAAATAATCAGAAAAAAACTGGAAATAAGCATTTTTTTTAAATCGCCCGAAAAAGGCAAAAAAAAAAAAGCACTTTCAAATTTCATAATTCGAACGATGTTACCATACATACTTTCAGAGCACTCTGCTACGTTTCAAGTAAATGCATAAAAATAAGCAAATGCTTTAAGTCCCCTAACCTATTAATTACTACTACGAGGCAGGTATGCTCAACATTATATTTACACACAACACTCTCGAGTTCGGCGTACGCGTAATAGGCGTGTTAAACTATTGCACAACTATTTCGTGTAATGTAATATTGCAATATTACAATATATTAATAGCTCGTTCGGGCAATTTATCGAGCAAACCGTCGGCAAACATTGTACAAACAAGCAAAAGCGACACCCACGTGAATTACGCGTATATAATATATATAGGTAGACAGCGGGAATAGGGTGGGCGTTGGAATCGCGAGCGTTCAAAATTGTTAATAAACAAAAAAAAATTATCGATGGCCGTCGAAACGTTTGCCCTGTATTCTATAGTGACATTACGACTGCATCAAAAAAAATAATGTTTTGCATTCTGTTTTATTGACTAAACATTATGTATTAACATATACTTTGTATTTATTATTATATATATTGTTATTCCGTCCGAAGAAACGTATTTTAAAATCGAGGTTGGTGCTTCTTTTTTGTTTTTTTTTTGTTTGAAAATAACTTCGATATAATATTAACACGATATGACGTAAAAAGTATCGAATGGAATAAAACAAAAAACACCTACACCTCCGAGCGGAGCTTGTGGTGGTGGTGTAGGGAGTTATGTTCGCACGAGATAAAAATCAAATACAATTCCACATGACAATAAAATAAAAAAAAATAATAACAGAGAAATAAAAGAAAGACTCGTTTCGACCAATTTACTGACATTTACATATCTCATCAAATAACACATTCTTGGTACATTTCTCACTGTTAGTTTTGTCAGTAGGTATAAGGTCCTGTAGAAGATAGGTACTTTTGAAAATTATTCGAATGCAGAGACAGTGACTTATTTTGAAAAGTATTTTTAAAATACGTATTTGAATACTCGGTAAGAAAGATTATTCATCAATACCTACGTTCGATTTTTAATAAATATATTTTTTTCCCCTAACAAAACAGATTTTCATGTTTTACAAAATGTGTGTAGAAGATTTTACACCGTATAATTTGGTGTAACTATAAAAGAATAATACTCTTGTCTTTTGTTTTTGTTGTCGATGTATTAGAATTTCGGTTATAGACTAAAACAAATTAGAATCTTAAAATTAGTATTCGATTTCAAATGCAGATACTTTTAGAAAGTATTTAAAATAGTTCAGCCAAGTACCTACTTTTTTTTTAGAGTATTTAAAATAGGTATTTGAGTACTTAAGAAGTATTTGAATACTTTTACTCAAACACTTTGAATCGAATACTTTACGAGACTTTCAGCATAGGTACTGTAATCCTCTTACAATATTGTCTTTTAACCGTGCTCATCTTTAACTATACCGAGACTGCCGATCGATAAAAATGACCTTTGCAACTCTGTAAGAGTTTTGGCTGCCGCCGTCACTGATCTCCAACGATCGCGGTCCTGTATCCTTTCCTCCCAATCTGTTACTTCTAGCCTCTATATATCTTGTTGCAGCACTCCGTCCATCCATCGTTTCCTGGGTCTGCCTCTGCGTCTTCTGCCTGTTGGTTTGTATTCGATTGCCGCTCTAACTTCGTTTGTTTCCTCCCGTCTCGTTGCGTGTGTCCAAACTATTGGATTCTCCGTCCCTTTACAGTTTACATGACTCGTCATGAGAGGTGCTTTGGTGATTATTCCCTTATTTCTTTGTTTTTTTCTTCTGCGCCGCCTGCCGTGTATTCCGGCATCCAAAACTGGCCCGCATATTGTCCTTAGCCACTCTATTCTCGAAGCTTCTGAGTTTTCGTTCAATCTGCACTGTCGTCGGCCACACTTCGCACCCACGACAGGTTAGCGTTGGTCTTACGCATAACTCATGTTGTACAGTCGTACTTTTGTTCATCTGATAGAGCAGGCGGCTCATTAATATGCAACCTGCATGAGGCTCTTTGGAAAATTCCCACTAATATTAAGTACATATTATACGTTGTTTTGCGTATCGTTGTATTTAATTAAATAATATTATATGTGTAGAAACTATAAACAATGATAATAATTAATTAATAAAACAAAGTTTTTCTATATTTCCTAAATTTAAAACTTATCATTGTGTTTTTAATGCCCATCACTTTTTCAATGAAATAATAATACTAGTGTTTTATTCTAATATTCTCTAATATATTATCAATACCAGTGGTTCTTAGCCGGCGTTCCGTGGACTTGATATAAGTGTTCCCCCCCCCCCAAAAAAAAAAAAAATGTTTACTGTCATTGTTTTGACATTTTGACTATTATGGACTTATAAACACAAAAGTATAACACGTGTATAACAACATACTGTATAGTTTATTGGTTTAGTTATTCCAAAAAAAAAGTAAACTTTAAAGTTTAAATGATTAAAAGAAAAAATCATGATATACTCTAAACTAACAACTACAACTAAAAAAAAGGTTGTTCAAACCTGCGAGGCTCACTGGACATCACGGTTTTGTAATTTTTCGGAAAAATGGCTCTTTCTTACGAAAAGGTTCCCGTCCTTTCCGCTTTGAGTCAGCGACTGGTTCGCTTATCAACTGCAGTCAAATATTACAAATAATCTTGATTTCTATAGTCGATGTCTAGTGTCACTAGTATTACAACTATTTTTCCGTAAAAAGTATTCTCAGCAAAAGGCGTAAAAAAACATATATATATTACGTTACCCAGCTGGACTTACGGAATACATTGCAACAATGAGAAACTAAAAAAAAAGTTTAGCCATGCAGTGGTAGACTGTGAAACTATTAAAAGTTTTGTGGTAAATCAACCGCACTTCAGTTTTATTCCGAACGCAGGTAACAAAAAGAAGAAAAATACGATGGCTTTTCGACTGACGGAATGTCGTCGGTCGTCGATTATACATTTCCAGTCGTTCGAGAGAAAAATTAAATTTTGAAAAACAGAAAGAGAAACATAACGTTTTGAATGTTCCGTGATTTATCGTAAATACTGTTCGGAATATCACCTAACCGTTACCTGCGCAGTATTTGCAGTGTTTATCTGTGGTTTTTGTTTTCTCTGCAAATGACGTAGCGAGACGTAACCAAAGTCGATTAAAACAAAAGCGGACGTGCTGCGAGTACACATTTCTGCTGATTTCGCGATTTTTCGGATGCCGTGTAAGTCAAAAGCTGTAGTTGTGTGTATAATATTGGGTTGGTGCGGGAAAAACGACGTTCCCATAAAGTATTCGTGCCATCCGAGAGTTCCGTTTCCGATTCTCTGTCACGCGAGACTTTACGGAACGCTACGCCAACACGAAAAAGATTTTATGCACACACGCACACGCGTTATGTCATATTATATTATTGTTGTGTACATAAACGTTTAAAAAACAATGCGCACACACACGCACGCATAGGCTCACACGTCGTTCCGCGGTGGAATTCAAATGCAGTAAAAATACTGAGCACAGCAGTTATATATGCGCCTATATGTGCAGAGTGTATCTAAAATTTGCAGATAATTTAATTACCGGCACATCGTGTTTCGTGTAGTTTACGAAAACAAAACGAAACGAGCGGGTAAACCGATGTCGCTCTGCAGCTGTACATTAAGCGTCTTTAGGAGGAGGAGGAGGAGGAGGAGGAGGAGGTCGCCAATTTCAATTCGATTTAAACTCTTTTGTTTTGATCGCGAAAATACTTTGAAACGTAGCCGACAGTATGTCCTCAATATTCGTCACAAATTATTACTCATTGTTTTCTGTTTTTAAAAAGCTAAAAAGAAAAATGTATTTAATCAACAACCGGTTGAGATGACAAACGTCAGTGAAACTTTACTCGAGAAGAAATAAAATACAAGATGGTCGCCGCGATGGACGGTATTAGATTTGAAGTCGACGAACGATATACCTAATAATATCATTGTAGGTATACGAAAAAAACGGTTCTGAGCGGAGACGGTACGCAATATTGCTCATAAATTACCGGTGTTGGTGAAGGAATATTATTTATTTATTTACTACATTTTTATGAATTTCTAAATCAAAATTATTTTCTGATTTTCGTGATTTTCACGAATTTTGTCAAAACGCTCATGAAAAAAATTTCGTGGATATGCGCTAGACTTTTTTCTTTAATTTCCACTAACAACGACTTACGAGGAGCGTTGTATTACATTTTCGAGTTGTTTTACGAAGCGAACGATTTTTTATCGACATTAGTCAGAAAAAAAAACAAATAGCCTGTAAAATAGCTCAACGCGAGTCAAAATAGTTTGCAAATTGTATGGTGTACAGAAATCGCTAACACAAACATTTAGTGAACATTTCATGTAACTATGGTCATTTTTGTTAGAGTCACACTAAAAACCAAAATAAATTTTTTGAAAACTGGTTTTGAGTAAAAGTGTCCTTAATTTTTTGTTTGTTTTACTCGTTGCTTTTTGAAAACTATTGGGAATTTTAAATTTTGACCACCCAAATGCACCTACTAGATTCACTTTCCTCACTGGAAAAGTTGCTGTTGAAGAAAATCGAACACCTTTTACCGCCCCAAAACCCTGATGACAGAAACAAAAAAATTATTAAAAAACACACATCATTGTAAAATCACTGCATTCATCCCTTCGCTCGGAATTTAAATTGTAATACTTACAGAAATCTAGAATTTTTTTTTAAATAACCTATTTGGATGCTCCTAATGAAGTCGAATTAATAATAATTAATAATACCTACGCGTTTATTTCACCAGAAAACAATAGTTATATAATAGCTGATAACTAGGGCTGGGATTTTAATGCCCTAAAAAACCCCGAAAATGCCCTAAAAAAATGCTTTTATGGTCTACAAATTTTTTTATTTTTAATAATTTTAGTATAAATTACAATAAAAAGTCTTAAAAAATGCATTATAAAAATCTATTACAAGTGTAAACTGTAAATACATAGTTTTAGTATAAATCTAAAAAAAAAAGTTGATTGTCCGATGATATAATACGAATTACGAGTACCTACTTATAATCTGTTATTTTTATTTAAAAACCATGTTGGTGTAAAAATCTTAAAATCCTAAGATAAAATTTCAAATTCATACACTTGGTTTCCAAAAACTCAAAAAATGCTCCAAAAACTCTAAAATGCCCTAAAAAATTAAGAAAATGACCTAAAAACTAAAAAATGCCAAAAAATGCAAAATAAACTTTCTTATTCTCATTCAAATGTACATAAAACAAATTTGTGACAAGACGAGCATTGCACAGTAAGCTTTGAAAAAAAAAAATGCAAAGTGCATCGAAATCCCAGCCCTAGTTATAAGACTCACTTCGTGCTGGTCCCAATGTGAGTATTATAATCGGCGTCCACTGTACCTTAATTGACGACACATAATATTCTATTTTTAGGTCGTCATTCGCTTTGTCCACTGTGCGTCTCGCATTTTCTCGTTGTATACAAAAACAAAACGCAATATCAATTTTGTAATCATTTGTGGGTAATATCGTTGTTCCTGTGTGTGTGTGTGTTTGCCTCGGCGTCTGTTCTGCGATTCGAAGGTTTCACAGCGAGCAATGTGCAGCACTCCTCGGTATATAATAATAAATAATGACAATAATTATATTTTTATTATATATTTATTTATATTCAAGCACAATAACACTTTTCGGGCGCGCAAGTACGTGATTTGGCGAAACTTTAAGATGTATTATAATACTTATAGTATAATATGCTATTGTTTCGAATTTGGGTAACACTCGTTGTTCGTTTATTTTATTATCGATCGGTTCGAAGACAGTTATAATGTCGTCGCAGGCTCGACGTGAGCTCACAACTCTTTTCTTAACCCTGGTGTAGTACCGAATTGGTTTTTTCAAAATCCGATTTTGAACGTGTTCCTATTTCGTTGTTCGATTTGCTCGCGGTCCTAGGATTTCGAAGATGTGTTCCGGTAAATTGTATTCGTTTCTTGCGCTCTCACGATATATCGAGACGGCGTGTCAAAATTGCCGCTCGTGGTGCATGTTGAACGGGCTTCTTTGGCCATTAAGTGCACCCTGTGTTCACCTCGTGTGTGGCCTATTTTTAAACATAGTTTACCTATTTATAATACACATCTTAACGTCGTATATAAAACATAATATTACACCGTAGCTAACACATAATAGTATTATACTTTCGCCGAAGAGGTTTCGACGGCATTACTTAGAGCCGCTCCTTAGAAATTATATCAATGACGATAAAGGTAATATAAGATAATAATAGTATAGTCTCTTACGCATATTGACGAGAGAGATAATATTTCAAAAGAAACACGCTATATACAGTATTATTATAATATGCGAATTGTATAGTATAGGTAAGGTAATAATAAAATATAAAGCCAAATTGTATGAATAATAAAAACAAATGTCTATTGTTTAAACGAAAAATCATTCGGTAAAAAATATGTGTATCATCAGCTAGTGTACTATTTTAACTTGTAATGCAATATGCCTTTTGTCATGAAAATGTTTAAACTGTAATATTAATTGAAAACAAACAAAATGTACTCGACGATTGTTCAAAAAACAAAAACTGTTGTTTATTAGACGCATAACACTCACAAGTATGTAATAGCTATTCACTTTAGTTCCAATAATTTTATTCAATTCGGCTGTAAAAATATGGTTTCGTATTTTTTATTTCGTTTGTAGATTTTTTTTTATAATCACACAAAATATATTCCTAACTGGATCAAAACGGTACTATTATCTAAAAATGGGACGAACTGTGCCCTTTTCGACGTTTGTCTGGACAAGGTGGATTGGTGGGTTATAGTGGGTATCATTTGGAAAAAATCAGATAATATGCTTTTCTTACATTGCATAATAGATTGTAAGTTATAGCAGAAACGTTGTCTTTAAAAAGACGAACCTAAAACGAAAAATTCCAAAAATCGGAACTTGATCAAATGCATACATCACGAGTGGATACTTGAACGAAATAATAATGTGGGCGAACATTATACGATATAGAATTTACATATATATGCATACAACTGCATTATACTGTGTAGGCTACGGGGCAGGGGTCGGCAATATTTTTGGTATCAAAAGCTAACAGTCGAATATACGCATTTTTCACGGACCACAATTTGAATTTTTTTTTCATTATTTTATTTCAAACGAAAATGTATAAGCATCGAAATTCAGTTCGTCGAAGTTCATAACTCTCAGGTTTATTGATTTGACAAGGTAGGTGACTACAAACGAACAAAGTTGTCATCCGCAGATTCCATTCCGCGCACCCACTAGGTGTCTTAATAATTCTTGATTTTTATTACAATATTATAAATTTTGCTCGTAGGTCACATAAAATAATTACTCCGAGGCCTTGAACGGAGGATGGCGGGCAGCAGGTCGCTGCAGACTCCTGATGTATAGTATCGACATTCAATAATGTATAATATTGTTTATGTACTTTGTATTCCAGGAAAAGGTAAATGCCGGTAAATTGGATTTTAAATGTTTTTTAATGAAATTTCAGTTTGACGAATAATAATGTGTATCGAGATAATAATATGTATATACAATAACAGGTCGAAGATACAATTTTTCAACGATGTTTTTTTTATAATTCCACGCCATAACGTATTATTTTTATTTTTTATGATAACGGCCGCAGTGTGTACTTAGAGTACAAAATACGAAAATGTAATACCCACCCCTCATTTTGGGCCACTTCTCGACCGGTGGGGTAACTATAACTATACAACACCTGGTGTGGCGTATACTCGATAATTTAGTGCTTTATAATATTTACGCCATGTCGTGTAGAGTCGAATTAAACTTGTAGTTATAACGTGTTACCGACGTTTTATTAGCTGCGTATTAAATATAAGGAGTTTACACCACTAACCACTAACCGTCCACAGATCGCGGTATCACATATTTCAGAAGAAAATTGTAAATAGTAGGTAGAGTGAAACAATAGATCTTTATACGCTTTCACCTATTTGAAGAGTCTCGTTTTCAATACAGTATAATAATATAATATTGTTATTTTTGATAATATCAAAACAAAATAATGCGATAATGATATTATGCATATAACGTTAAATGCAATAAGATGTCAGCTCACCACTTCTCTTCACACTTTGGTGCAACGATAGTGCAAAATAGATTACAAATTCATTCGTGCGAAATGAGTCAATGATTTCCTAACAATCTTAGAGTGAAATAATTCTCCATTTAAAAAAAAAAATCATAATGCGTTTTAAGCTTTAACAAACAGTATTTTTGTATATATATATATACAGGGTGATCGCAGCAAGCATGATCACTCCGGTTTTCTTTTTACAATGAATTTATTCAAATTCTGATTTTTGGAATTTTTAAATATAGGTAGGTACTTAAAGACCATTTTTCAAACTCTCTAATTTTTGTGTACTACTAGAGGAGTGTTCCGCGGCGATACAAACTTTGGATTTTCAAATGATAATACTTTTTTTTTTATCATGCAAATTATTTACTGTGGGCAATTACATTTGTATGTACCTAACTAATTCAAAATTTGAACGAGTATAGTTATTTCTTAGTCATTATATAATGTTTATACTAAGGATAATATTGTAGTCCTTAAAAATGGTTTTACGAAAATAGAAAATGTTTGCAGTATTGCTATTGCATCTAGTGTCTATTACACTTTGCCCATTTTCGCAGACCATTAGTGCATATTTATCACTAAAATTTCCAAAACACCATAGCCTCCGATCTTCTAAAGCCATTTTTATGACCAATATTTATCAATAAAAATTTTAAATCACTAGCTATATGGTTCCAATGTCTTACAAACGCATTATCATGGAACTATTATCCATGCGGTGTTCTTTACGCTTTGGTTAACAAAGTCAAATATTAACTCGAAACTACTAGTATAAGCTCGAATTTTGATTCTGACAGATGAACATTTACAGAAAATTTGTCCATTAAATAATTCTTAAAACACTGTCAAATACCGCGGGTGCATCCAAATCGCATGCCAGAAAAATAAATATAAATTGGAATGCCCAAATCGAATGCCCGCTGTTGGACGGGTCAGTCCGAATTGCATGTCGTCTCTTGGAGGGCTATGTCCGAATAAAATGACTGAATAACTTACATTTTCACTGACGGAACGGTCTTTTTGTTACATTATCATAAAATATATAAATATTATAGAAGGCGACACTGTCAATAATAAATATTAAATAACACTATTGTAGTTCAGGGTAATCAAGTGAAAGTATTTTACATTTTTACATGGTATTTCAAATAAATAATATTTTTAAATTTTGCGAGTTTTTTTTGTTGACATTTTTTGAATACAATATTACAATATTGTAAAAGTTACAAATATTTTATAATACTATATTAATAAATACGATAGTTTATAATAATAAAATATGTCAACATGGAAAATACCTAATAATAATATCAAACGTCTTTTTTTGAACGATAATATTATATAGTAATAGTATTTTGTAAAACTGTTAATATTAAAAAAGAAATAGTTTAAAATTATTCAGGACTAAATCAAAATGAAAAATAACGTTGCAACATAATAATTGAAATAAATTTGAAGTTTGAAAAAATATTGTTTTATTTTTAAATTTTAAATTAGGAAAGTCCAAAAAAAAGTATAATAGTTGTGCACATAAGTGCATGCTATCAAAAATAAACAAGTGGTTCACAGCATGTAATTCGGACACAACCCTCTAAGAGATGGCATACAATTTGGACATTTTTTTTTTTTGACACGTGATTCGATTGCAGCCTTAAATACAGTTTAAAGGGAGGTTAGGTTAGGTTAAGAACCCCTCGCCCGGTTATCAATATGTAGTGTACAATTTGTTATAACAAATTTGGGTAGGTATTTTTTGTAAAAAAAAAAAACAAAAACAAAGACTAAAACCAAATACTTATCCACATAATTACAATGATCAATTTTATAATTTGCGGCCATTGTCTGCTTTCGTAATTCAGGACATATTTTTTACGTAAGCACATACATTTATCGGTTTCACACGTGTTGAATCTACTTTCAGTATTTTGTATTTACATCAAAATACGTCGAGAACTAGGAGATCATGAACACAATCATTGTGATATTATGATTGTATTTGTTTTATATTCTAACCGTGGCAAAACGGAAAACTGTAGACAAATAGATTAGTTTTGAACCGAGCGGTGTCACGGGTAGTACAAACAATTTTTATTGCAAACAACTAAATAATCTAATATTACGCCCGTACATCACGTCGGTTATAATATTATGTAAATCGTTAATGATTTACGATTGAGCTCGCGGACATTTTTTTTTTTGTTTTTTATCCCGGACAAAATGGGTTTATAAAAATAATAAATGAAATATACAACCGGTCGGTGTACGCGCGGCCGTTAAACGCGTCGGAAATATTTATTTTTCTCCGTACAATTATTATTGTATTTGTGATTGACGATTTCACTCCGAGCATATAGGAATAACACTCGGAGCCACGAAAACAAAACGGTTTCGTCTACATAAAAATATATAGTGACGTTATAATATCGTGTCCAGAGAGAGCTTGTACAAATAGTGCTTCGATTCTCTCTGACTATTACCATACGAGGGCGGAAAAAAAAACGTCCGACCCGGAAACGCGTACACAATACTAGCCGCTTGTGTTCATTCACACGCACCGCGAGTGTGTAGATTTTTGTGTGCTCGACACAATATTGCCAGTGTGAACATTTCAAATGTTTACTTTTACAACTAATTTACGTGCGCGCGATTGATATTATTGTCTCGGGCGCAGCAATAAAAATATCGAAAACTTCTTACGCGGCACGACGTCGGTATAAAATGTACGAACATTTAATTTCGTTCGCGGCGTCACGGGTGCCGGGACAATAATCGGTACTGTTTATTATCGTATACGAAACATTTATTGTAAAAAACGAACTAATAGACGGCGGCGTACAGTCGAATCGCGTAGGTAGGTACTCTAAAATATTAAAAAAAAATTACTAAGCCCCGGTCCGAGGCCGGCGCTGTCGAGAAAAGCAAGGCGGCGGATAAAAAAGCAATAGCGTACTATATACAGACGAACGGCCGATGTGATAATAAGTGTGTATACACTGCACAGCGTGAGTTATTTTTTATACGACTGTTCATTTGAATTGTATTAAAAATTAGATTTTAATAATTATAATAATATACTAGCGCATAATGCTTATAATTATATGATATACTGACAAGCCAATGGCTCTGTTTTCGGGGCTTCAATTCTCGTGGAAAAAAAATTGAACATGTATGTTGTTTTGATAAGCTGTTCGGATATCTTAATAGTCGACTATATTGTTCGCCGACCGATAAAGGCACAGACGTCGAAAACCTGCCTGCCTGAGTTTACTTGATTTAGCCAGGAAAACATATTATTATAACTCATGGAGAATAATAATAGTAAAAAAATATTAATTACTATTATCAATATGTTTAAATAAATATTAAGACATATTTTTTGTTAAAAATTAGAAAAAAAAACCAATTCATTATGATACCAAGTTAAAATAAAATTGTTTAAATTAATATTGAAACATGTTTTTTACATTGGAAAACGAAAGAATTCACATAAAACGAAATGCACTTAATTACTTAATTATTACTAAATATATTTATATGTGTGCATCGTTTTCT
This sequence comes from Myzus persicae, assembly GCF_001856785.1. Lineage (NCBI taxonomy): Eukaryota > Metazoa > Arthropoda > Insecta > Hemiptera > Aphididae > Myzus > Myzus persicae. Next base: position 126,075 of record NW_019101482.1, on the reverse strand, counting down.
TAGGTACCTCATAACTTTAAACGAGACGGCGCAGCTCTGTTTCGTTGATAAAATCGATTAGTTTTTTGAACGTCTAGGGAGAGAGTGCAAGTATCTCATATATGAATACATTATAATACCAGGTTGTGTTGTGCTATTGATTTGACACATCATATTATTATAAACCGTTTATAGGCTACAGGTGTTCTTAAAAAAATACGCATTAATACGAAAAAACCATGAAATGTTATACAGCCATAAAATGTGCAAAATAAGATTTCACACTTGGACTTTAACTGAGTCAAAACAAATTTTGGCCGAATCCATTTTTTCAGACGGTGTAGCAAAAAAGACAAGCAAATGCATAAAATGTACAGCCCTGGCTATTTATTTACGGATTACATCCGTTTACAATTGTGATTTCATTATGATTTTCAAAGAATATTGGAAGAATATTTTCAACTTTTTAAGTGATTATCAGCATCTTATTTCGGCTATTATAAAACTAATATAATTCCGGCTATTAGTAATATATTATTATGATATTGCAGTGTAACAAGTTTACGATGAAAAATGTCATTTAGTGATTGCGTATCGTCGTCTCCGAATGAAAAAGTTCTACATTTTATCTTACATTTTTTTAAAAATCAATAAACAATAATTAAGAATGAAATAGTTCTAAACAGTCTCAAATGTAATATCTCAGTATGGAAAGGTGCCGTTATAATACGATTATGCCACTAATACAACATAAATTATTATTGTGCCATTATAAAGTTAAAAGTATTATTCCAGCATTATCTTACAGCCTATTTTTGTTTTGTTGCGGTGATAAGGTTTATATAGTGTTAAAAACAAAATTATAAAAAAAAATCATCGACGTTTTCTGAAAATTATGATTCCCCCCCCCCCCCTAACCATGTCATTGGAGCCGTCCAACTGAGTGGTGGTTTCAAAGCAATTTTCGGGGGGGGGGGGGTTGACCTCCATGTTTACGGTAATGCCATATAATATAATAATACTCAATTTAAAACTGAAAATATTATTATTGCACGATAAATAATGTATAAATTACACTAGGAGTCAGGTATCACTGCAGAGAAAAAATGATTTAAATCAGAATGAAAAAGTTCTACACGTGAAACCTTTACTTAATTCTAAAACTGTTCTTCGGAACCGTCTTGATATCGCATACAATTTTCACGATTTACTATTTATGGTGAACGAAGTTGTTCAATGTCCAACTCGAAAATGTTCACAACCGAACGAACTGCGTTAGAACCTTTTCGTTCTGAGACCACAAATTGTTATTTGTGAAATAGCCGAGTTTACTATTGTAATGACAGCGTGGTCACACATCATCATAACAACTCTTTAAAATGTAACAATAATAAATGAATAACGGCCAGACCGTCACGCGTAGAAATCGGAAATCTCCAGATTCCCAATAATTCGTCGTCGCAGACGAAAATATATAGTTTCGTTATATCATACGATCAGGAATTAAGAAATCGGCACGTGCCCATATTATGTTTGCGACTGTTGAGCGCGTGGCTTTCTCACGCTCCGCCGGAGAAAAGGTATACGGTGAAAAAGGTCGCTGTCGCAGGAGAGTCGTACTCGGATGTACAAAACAACTTTTTGACGAAGCCGCCCATCACTCTCTGGTCGGCACAACCGGATCGTCCGGTGGCCAGTGCATGAGCACCTCCCCCGAGTGGAAACGGAGTAATACAACCTCTGTATGCCGAATTATACGAGCGACAACTGGACTCCTCGTGACGATCAATAATCAGTGCGCTTTATTATTTCGCTGCAGATTCGATTATTTCGAGTGATTAATAATTTGTGTCGCCTAAATGCCCCTACGGCGCGGCATAACCCAGAGTCAGGTAAGACGTTTATATAATATATGTATAAAATATATCGTTATCGACTGCATTATATCGTACTCATATTTACGGTTATTTCTATTTTATTTTCATATATATATTTTTTTTTTTTTATTCTGTTTTCGCGTTATTGTGCACTATATTGATCGATAGCACTGTGGCGGTTTTCGCAGTGATGATATACTTATACGTCCGGTTGGGTTAAAACCCGTCGAAAACCGCTTATTATTATAATATATTGTTCCACGCGCAGGGGTGCCTATCAAATTCGAATCGAGTTCATCTGTTTGGCGTTTATGAAAACGCAGTCACAATAATAATAATAATAATAATACATAGGTATGTGGGCAGCATACGGTAGAGTCGGTATAATCTATTCATTCGAATGAGCGATGATGGGTTCACGTGAATAATTTAGTGCACAATATCAATGTGTAGACCGACGCGGCTGTGCGGACGACAGATCGGCCGGAGGACTTTACGCATATATATAGGAACGCGAGTTGTCGAAATGTCGGCGAAATAATTCGACATAATATTATTATGTGCGTATTTGGTTGTGTCGTCGATTAAAGTCGGGAGACGACCGAAACGCGCAGACACGCGGTATAATTATAATAGATAGGCGATAGTGCATTTTTGGCTGTCGATTCTGAGTACGTACAAATACGCGTGTTTTTGGAAAAACAAGGCCCCGTCGGTTTTGGGTTGGGGCGTATGACGAAACGAAATCGCTCAAAACTCCATACGACGAACGGTTCACTTTCAAATGCCTGCATACTACGTCACTCGTCCGCTCGGATCTCGAATGTGCTCCTCTGTGATTTGGGAAAATAACCGCATCGGTCATGACGGTGGTGATCGACTCGAGAAAATACGAAACAATAAGTCCTTCGGTTCGTATATGCGTCAAATCTAATACACCAAGAACCCCCCCATCCACTCAGGACACGAACACATTATAAATATTTTACACTTTGAGTCGCCCAAGACGCGTAGAACTATTGATCGTAGCGACTTATTCCTTCTTGAGTTAATAAACAACGAGATTGACGATGCATTTTTATTAAACCGAATAAATTTAAAAACCAACACTCATAATTTACGCGATTATGATTTATTTTATGCGCCTCATTTCTCTCGGAACCACATAATGTGTAAATGATCGCTTAAATATTTCGATGTCTTGCGGAAATAATCAAATTTTCAATTCACCATTCAAGACGTAATTCAATCTGTAATCGTTTGACTAACAATAAGCACTGTAATTGTTATTTAACTTTCTATGATATTATTTTGTATCACACTCCACTCTGTCTCCCACTTTTTAGGTTTTATATTATATTTGTAATCATTAATTTGTATTGCCTATTACCGTATTCCTTGTATTAATTGTACTATACTCATTTTGAACGAATCAAAAATGTATTAATTGCAAAATATTATTATACTATTATCATTATCGTTATTAAATACTGTAAATTGGACGTTGTCCGTATGCATAAATAAATAAATATAGTTACCTCCATACAATCAATTATTACCAAGGCTGGGCAAGTAATAAATGACAATATTTCATAGAGTTAAGTTGATTTGATAGAAAACATTTTAAATAGTAACAATTTAAATGGTAATGGAATTTTTTTTTTTTTTTTTAACTCGGTTTAGTTAAATGTTATATGGAAGCCCGTATTACCTAATACATACCAAACAACTGAGGTTAAGTTTTATATACATATAAATATATATCATAAGATATCAAATATTCAGTAGGTAGTATATGGTTTAAAATTACACAAAGTAAATGTCTATGCAATGTAATAACTAGAGGTCGGATTTTTATGATTTTACATATTTGTTTCTAGTTTATGCAGTTAAATGGGAGTGAGAAATCTTTACGAATCACGAAACACAGAATTCACAGGAAAAAATTTATTTTGCATAAAAAAGCATATTTTAGAGGTTAGAGAATATTTAACACGTTAGAGAATATTTGGGAATATTTTTGTGATACCCGGCATATAATGAACATATTTCACGCATATCAGCATTTGATAAATACAATGTTCACTAAATGATTTATTTCCGGATTTTAATAAAAATTAATCTCCAGGTATTCCTTATCGATTGCGAAAGCACAACGGTTATTTCGTTAGCTGTCACGACTATACATCGAACAATATATAGTAATTAATTGTTATTGTAAAATTAATTTAATTAAATATTTTTAAAACCAAATTAATAAAAAATTAATTTAAACTGTTTTTTTTTTTTTATATCAAAAGAATATTTTGCATATTTAAGGACATAAAACATCATATATCTGGTATTTTAAAGGAATATTAAGAGAATATATTGCTTATTTTATGTGACATACAAACATCATATTTTAAGGATTTTAAAAGAATATAAATCCGACCTCTAGTAATAACAATGTTTTGATAAATTAACGTAACTCGGATTTGATTGAAAATGTAACTAGTTATTTATTAAGTTTGTATCGATAAAAATCAGTTAAATTAAAAAGTTAAAATTAACTTCACTTCAACTTTTTAACTCGTTTATGCCCGGGCTTGAGTATTACAATCGTTGAAGCCTCCATCTACATAATAATATATTCGTCGAATCCAAAATATTGTACATAAATATAAATTTAAATACGCCATGGTCGGACCTAGACATAATTATTTCGTCTTAAACAAATATATTAAAATCAGCCTCGGTCCGCGTGAGCGGAGTTTCCCTCCCGTATACCGGTGGCTTGGAAACTAAATGGACGGCTGGCCGGAGGTATAAAATATAATATTTTTATGGATAGAAAAAAAACATGAAAATAGTTGAGAGGAATAATTATTAATGAATTATATTAATCTGTATGCGAAAACGAAAGAGTATTTTTCTAGCTCGTGGGCATATTTAAAAAAAAAAATCCGTAAATAACGAATATAATTATATTACGCATTGAGAAGGTGGTGAAAATTACGACGACGAAGAAGATTAAAATTCGTATAGAAAAAAGCCTTTCAAAAATTGTGAAAATTGTCATCTCCGTTGTCACAAGGGCTTAATTAAATATACTTTATTTTCTAACACATTATCACAACTCCGATGTTGGCATAAAAGTTCTTATTGACACGAGTTGTGAGTAAGATAATTTTCAACACTTAAAAGTACACAATAAAACCGACTAAGAAGTACGACGAGCAATGAACACCCAGAAACTTTCATGTTAATGGCTATATCGAAAAAAAAAACTAACCGAACTGAACAATGATGAAATAATAAACTCCGTCGGAGAAAAGAGCTAAAAAACTAATGTTAAACTAATTGCTGTTAGATATAAGTAAAACAAGTATAGTTATTTATCTGAGGCTAAAATAGTTCGTTCTTTGTGAGTCGGAGTGTTTATTTTGATTTTATTGGAACACATTAAATATTATTGACATATTATTATTACCTGTATAAAAACAATTCAAGATTAATATATTTTGCTGTGTTAATAGTTTCACCGATAATAATATACATTTGCGATGTATTTCAATATTCCTGACCCGCATTTTTTCCCTTTCCACCCCCCAGCCTTATTTTAATACGTCATCGATGCAAGTGCACAGCAATAACTAAATATAAACCGAGTAAAAACTGCAGTTCGTTTTGAACGATATCTGGGTAATTAATTAATACTACCTACCTACCTACCGATAAAACTGTAATTTGTGGAAATATGCAAAATAATAATATCACTATAAAATATGACGTACACCGCGTTGCGAAATGTTTATTTAATACGGAATAATTTTGCGATAATCATTCGTTAAGCGAAAAGAAAATGTTTATAAATCGAATACCTAGTATGCGTATCAAAAGTGCCGCGGAAGTGCATCCGGGAATATTACACGGTACACGTGTGGGTCGGCGGATGGACCAGAAGGAAGTACACAGGCTGGATGGTTAAAAATGAAATCAAAATGAAATGCTACGGCCGAATGCGTCATGAATGTACCTACATTGATTATAAATTATTTGCGATTTCTCCAAACGCGTAAAGTCATTATTTTATATCACAGATTCGAGTAAACAACATGTTGTTAATTACAAAATCAAAATAAAATTATACCAACTTTCGAAACATATCGACAACGATACGTATATATAATAATATGTCTCCTACAACTGCTCTACGCCGTGCATCCCCTGAGCAATAAGACCAATTATTATTATCCGCAAGACTTGCATTCTGATAAGACCACACCTGTTGAAGTCTTTAAACCTCTATAATTATATTATTTTGATGTGTTCACGAACGGCGTAACTATATTGTTATTTAGTTTAATGTTAACGAAGTCGAATGTTCAAAAATGAATCGATACCTAGGTACATTATGATACACGTTTCCCTAATGAGAATATGAACCGCGAGTGTCAATGATGAAAGACAATATAACTAATGTCTAAAAAAAATGTAATCTCTTATTGAATAACCAACCATATAAATATCATTTCACGTTTTATCGTTTAGCGAAAAATGATCCAAGTAATTTAAACACATATCATCGAACATTTCGTGTAGTTTTGATTTTTATAACTCATTGTTCACTATTTATTTTTTTTAGTGTAAACATTTTAATAACTCAGAAACCGTTCATTGGAATTTCGATTTCGCTTAGCCACATTTTTAAAACGGCCAGCGAAATTGCATTACTATTTTAAATATTCATTACACTCTGTAGAAACACATAAGTTTATTGTTTAGGTAATCATCTTTACTTTCACCATCACCTCTAAAACATATGGTAGGTGATATTTAATTATAATAAACAACTTTATTATACATTTATATCATAGTATACCAGGTACCTTCTGAAATATAATATGATATGATGTTCGACCAATTGAGGATTTTCCCACTTACTCATCATGATATTTACCTTTGAGTTCGGAAAAACCAACAAGTGGTACAAGCACCACGAATAAAATTTGAATCACAAGAGAGCACCACTCAGCCCCTCCTCAATTAAATACGCCGCTGATTGCACCAGGCCAATTACAAAACATGATCACAACAGTTTATTATACTTGGTTTAAATTTCAAAGAAATGTGCAGTAACTGGGACACGGATTTTAACGTGATAAAAAAAGTCAAAATACGTAAATATGTAGGTTATAAAAATACAAATACAAAGTATTAAACTAACTATTATGAACTTAGGTATTTGTATTTACAATTATCGAAAAACTGCTCCTGTTTCAAAATACGTGAAAATAATATGTAATAATGAATAAGTTGTATTCTATTTTATTTAGGGTGTCACGAACTCGTGAAAAGTGCTAATTTTAATTAGAAATATAAATTAACATTTAATACAATTATATACTCACACGAAAATCAAAGTAATAACCTACATAATATATATTATTTTATCTAATACAAACCGTTTCATCTATTTTTTTATTTAAAGTTTTCCTGACAAAGTCGTCTAACTTATCGATCTATACAGTTGTTTTTTTTTAGCAGTTACAAAAATATACAAAGATTTACAGTGTAAATAATACCTACAATCTACATGGAATACGAT
>NW_019101482.1:0-118484 GCF_001856785.1 Myzus persicae | reverse complement strand
CGAACTGAACAATGATGAAATAATAAACTCCGTCGGAGAAAAGAGCTAAAAAACTAATGTTAAACTAATTGCTGTTAGATATAAGTAAAACAAGTATAGTTATTTATCTGAGGCTAAAATAGTTCGTTCTTTGTGAGTCGGAGTGTTTATTTTGATTTTATTGGAACACATTAAATATTATTGACATATTATTATTACCTGTATAAAAACAATTCAAGATTAATATATTTTGCTGTGTTAATAGTTTCACCGATAATAATATACATTTGCGATGTATTTCAATATTCCTGACCCGCATTTTTTCCCTATCCACCCCCCAGCCTTATTTTAATACGTCATCGATGCAAGTGCACAGCAATAACTAAATATAAACCGAGTAAAAACTGCAGTTCGTTTTGAACGATATCTGGGTAATTAATTAATACTACCTACCTACCTACCGATAAAACCGTAATTTGTGGAAATATGCAAAATAATAATATCACTATAAAATATGACGTACACCGCGTTGCGAAATGTTTATTTAATACGGAATAATTTTGCGATAATCATTCGTTAAGCGAAAAGAAAATGTTTATAAATCGAATACCTAGTATGCGTATCAAAAGTGCCGCGGAAGTGCATCCGGGAATATTACACGGTACACGTGTGGGTCGGCGGATGGACCAGAAGGAAGTACACAGGCTGGATGGTTAAAAATGAAATCAAAATGAAATGCTACGGCCGAATGCGTCATGAATGTACCTACATTGATTATAAATTATTTGCGATTTCTCCAAACGCGTAAAGTCATTATTTTATATCACAGATTCGAGTAAACAACATGTTGTTAATTACAAAATCAAAATAAAATTATACCAACTTTCGAAACATATCGACAACGATACGTATATATAATAATATGTCTCCTACAACTGCTCTACGCCGTGCATCCCCTGAGCAATAAGACCAATTATTATTATCCGCAAGACTTGCATTCTGATAAGACCACACCTGTTGAAGTCTTTAAACCTCTATAATTATATTATTTTGATGTGTTCACGAACGGCGTAACTATATTGTTATTTAGTTTAATGTTAACGAAGTCGAATGTTCAAAAATGAATCGATACCTAGGTACATTATGATACACGTTTCCCTAATGAGAATATGAACCGCGAGTGTCAATGATGAAAGACAATATAACTAATGTCTAAAAAAAATGTAATCTCTTATTGAATAACCAACCATATAAATATCATTTCACGTTTTATCGTTTAGCGAAAAATGATCCAAGTAATTTAAACACATATCATCGAACATTTCGTGTAGTTTTGATTTTTATAACTCATTGTTCACTATTTATTTTTTTTAGTGTAAACATTTTAATAACTCAGAAACCGTTCATTGGAATTTCGATTTAGATGTACAACAACTTTTTCAGTGAAATAGGGGCGTTGTCATTTGAAAAATAGAAGTTTGCATCGCCGCAGAACACTCCTTAAGTAGTACAAAAAATATCAGAAATTCGAAAATACGGTCTTGAGGTGTATACACAAAAATTTAAAAAATCGGAATTTGTACTGTTGACTAGAAAAATGGGTTTGGGCGTACATAAAAAATCACCCCCTGCCCTGTACACAGTTTACTCTGTTACACGGGCTTATAGAGCACTGAGATTACTCGTATGACGTATATATATATATATCGTATAGGTACGACGCAACATTCGCCCGAGAAGTTTTATTAAAACTTCTGCGCGTTTAATACCGACTCGAAATATTTTATTAACTGACAGCGTGTCAACAACACGCCGAAATAAACCCTGGGAAATTCAACCAGGCGGACGAATAACACACAGTGCAAAGCAACATCAACGTGGGTTCAATTGCAGGACTGCAATAATAATATAATATATAGTATTGACAGTCAAAAATAATAAGAAACGCGTCACGGCGCCCACTATACGTGATGCCCAGTCAGACGTATCTACCTACCCGAAGCGCACAATGTGCGATATGTCATAATTAATTATAAATTAAAAACCGGCAGAGTAGGTACCCACTGAACGCTGCAAATATGTTTTCAAAATAAACCCACACACGCGTAGTGTGCCATAATTTGTGTATTATGATAACATTAGCCGATCGTTTTCAAGAAAATCGCATTCGTTTCTACAGGAGCTCCGACTTTAATGCATGCAAGGTGATCCGTCCACCCACCAAGCATGCTCGCCCCCATTATTTCCCTCGACAAAGAATCTATTCGAATTCTGATTTTTGGAATTTTTAAATGGACCTACTCAGAGACCATATTTTCGAATTACGCGTTTTTATGCGCGATTGAGCATGAAAAACTCTGCACCGTTGCCATTTTAAATTTTTAACTGTATTATACAAAAATATTTATTTAAATAGTTATATTAATTCGAAATATAACTTGTCAAAAACAAAAAATGATTTCATTGTCAATAATATAGACATATAGTCACATTTATTCTATAATATAGACCTGTCTTATAATAGTTAATAATAAAAATATTAATACTTTTTATAAGTTATAAGCAGGGCTGTGAATTTAATGCATTTGCATGTTTTTTTTGCTACACTTTATAAAAAAAATGGATTCGGCCAAAATTTGTTTTGACTTATTTGTAGTTCAAATACCAAATTTTATTTTGCATATTTTTGCATATTTCACGGGTTAGGGCATATAAATGCATGTTTTAATAATTTTTTTGTTTAAATGCTTTTTTTTCGTAATATTTACATTTTTTCGGTCAATCTTATAGTATAAACTAAAATTTTTATAGTTTTATCGAAATTATTCTATTTTTACAAACAGAACTCAACCAAAACAAAGGGTTTCAAATTACGTGTAATATTTCAAAAATATTAACTGGCGAAAAAAATTACGCGTAGATTTAGATATACCAGAAGATTTAACCAGTAGCGACATGACGTATTTCAAGTTTGCCCCAATAACTTCGTCAGACGTAGAATGCTAATTTTCTTTATATAAAACTTTGTTGGCACCAAACAGGAGGTCTTTCAAGTTCGAAAACCTGAAGAAATCATTGGTTGTTCAATGCAATAACTACTTTAAAGGTAAAATATATAATTTTAATTATATTTAATTATATTACTTATATAATTTATATTTCTTTTATAGATCTTGTATCAGACGAAGACTAAGTCGACTAGTTAAGATCAATAACTCATATACTTATACCAATAAGTAAAAATACTAATATTTAAACTAAAATTAATAAAAAAATTATACTAATGAAAAAAATAAAAATAAAAGTTTAATTTTTTTAGTTTTTTTTTTTGCATATTTTAAGAATTATTAGAGCATATTTTGTCAGATTTTAGTGCATATTAAATAGTTTTTATGTGCATTAAATTCACAGCCCTGGTTATAAGTCAGTATAAAAGTCTCAATAGTGGTCACATTATAAAGTATATAGTTCTGCTTGATATTAATAGTTATGATAATAATAATAAATTCATACTCTATGTTTACTGCCAATCGTGAATTGGTAATTCGTTATTTACTGTAAATCAAAAGTTATTTTATAAAATATTTGCATTAAAGATAATGGTCCCTAAAACTGGTTTTGAATAAATATAAAATACCGTTAAATTTGATCTAATAATTATTATTATATTATAATTTGGCCATTTTTACGAATGAATTATATCGATAGATCAATATTAATGATTACAATATTCAAATCTATCTTATCTCATATCGTATAAGCTCATTACCATAGAGTATGGACCTTTTATCTTTAGTACTCATTATTGTATAATTCAAAAACTATACTCATATGAATTTTGATTTTGATACTTCATACATTTCAGAAAAATGATCTACTGATTTATGGTTGAATTTGGTTTAAAAAACAGAAGTTTGTTCACAGGACACAGGACACTCCTATAATTAAGTAAATAGTGCAAAAAAATTCAAAATTTGAAAATATGGTTTTAAAGTATGTTTAAAAATTTTAAAAAAAAGGGTGATGAGAATCTTTCGAAAATCACTCCATCTATATACATATACGCACTTGTACATTTTGTCATAAACCTATTTAAATGCATTTTTATATGTTTACAATAATATTATAAATGCAATTTTGGCGTTTGCTAAGTTAGTATAGGCCCCGATACCACCGCTTTTTAAGTAAGGATATTTATTATATCTTTTTTTAAAACTTTTTTATTATTGTTATTGTATATGTATAACCTCGGCTGCTGCAGGTCATTGGTTACAATTTTATTTTTTTTAAATTTTTTTTGACCAACAAATTTCGATGGATACAAAAACTCTCAATGATAAAATTAATATTTGCAGTTTTACAATGGAGAGTTATGTTGCAATACTTATCATCCTAAACTCGGTTGAACAGGTAGGTTTTATTTTAAGAAGTTGATCATGTTGTTGTTGTCTCTTGTATTGGGATCTAAAGCCATGTCTAAGTGTGTTATGTTGTTACGGTTTTTGACGTGGTTTTCGTGTTTATGGCATTCAGTTATTAAGTGCTTAGCTGCTAAATAGACTTCGCAGAATGCGCACAGAGGAAGTCTTTCTTTGGCCATTATAGGGACTTATGGTTTACCCTCGTGTGACCTATCCGGAGGCGATTGATTACTATTTTTTTCTCTTCTGTTGAGATTAGGATTTAGCCTTTTTAAACTTTCAATGTCTGACAGAGTGATTCTTTTGGTAAGACATATTTTGCACATGAAATTAATCAATACCTACACGTTCCATTTGTTATGCAGACTTGATATAATTATACTTTAATAGATTTAGTAACATTGATGGACATATTATTAGATATTTTTTTATATATTTTAAGTTATGAATTGTTCACAATTGTTCTATAAAAAAATACAATTTGTGATGGTATTATTATGTAACAACTAAATCCACAAGGGTTAGATAAACCTTAGATAATATTAAAAGCCGTAAAAGGCAAAGCAAAAATGTAATGAATTACTATTGAAATAATATTAAATGGTAGGTATGTTCAACAAATATTCAACTAAAGTAGTATAATTTCAAATAAATAGGGAGGGCCGTGTTTGCGCCTAAATACTGTGTATGCGCCTATATGCAAAAACCTTGATTGCGCTTAATAAAATTAAAATACGTTAAATATTTATTTGCGCCTAGTTAGGTTACAAATTTATAAATTTGGCAACATTGCAGTAAAACTTAAATTTCTCGTCCCACTTTTAGACTTCGAACTGACAGAATAAAATTTATTGAATTATTCTGGTATGGTTAAAAATTTGTCTTTACTGTTCTGTTGTGTAGTTATTATATTTTAAATAAATTTAAATTAAAATTTTTCTTCACTGTTCTGTTGCGTCGTCGTTATTTCTTATGTAGGCACCAATTATATTTTTAATAAAATACAATTTAAATTTTTTTCGTTACTTTGACTTTGTTACTTATATTTTTTATGAAGTTATTTGTTGATGTATCTCTTAATTCGTTGAAAACCTGGTGTTTTTTTATAGCTGCTTTATTTTTTATTTGTTTTATTGTTGTTTTATCAAGATTTATTTTTAAACATGTATCTGTTTGAAATTCTATTAGAACTTTCAAAGATTTTATGATTGACGGATGAGCGTTAAAAAAATATGAATTAAAATGTTTATGAAATGATTCACATTTGTTTGTTGTCTGTGTTAGATTATTACAACCTTTTGTCCATAATTCAGGGGGAAATAGACTTATCTTCGCTTACGAAATTTTCAACTAAATAATCAGCAAACGATTGTATTTTTTTTTCTGCTGGAATATCAGACATTAGTTCCAAAAAGCAATCTGATACTTCTTGTGGATGTAAAAATGGAAGACCGAAACTAAAACCGAAAACGTTGTTGCCAAATGTATTGATTTGTAACGTAATGGGCGCAAACAAGTATTTTAACGTATTTGAAGCGCAATCGAGGTTTTTGCGTATAGGCGTTTAGGCGCAAACCCAGTCCACAAAATAAATAGGACACCCATCCCGTATGCAATTATTGACAAAAACAAAAATTGTGTATGGTAGTGGTTTTAAAGTCCGGACACATATTTAAAGTAGGTACCTATCCAGTATCCATTGTACAAATCTATATTAACCTTTATTTTACTGAAATGATCCTAAAAAAATATATTGACTTACTGTCGCCAGTTCCAATAGTCACTAAATTGTGTACGTCATGATGTCTAGAATTGCAGCCATGAATAATGCTAGTGCGTTCATGTATCACCATACAGTATTATAATTTATAATAATTGTGACATAGATATATGGCAAAATAATGAAGGTTCAATTTCACCACTGACTTGTTAACGCGTACGCAATACTTAAAAAAACTTGTATTTGATTTGAAACGAGAATTTACGAATGTTCGAACTTCGAATTGCAAAACAAAAGGGTGAACTAAATAAATTTAAAAGTTAAAAGTCTAATAGGAAATTGTATTCATAGGTCTTCTTAATAGTGATAATATTATTAATAAAATAATCTTATGATCTCATCTTTATAGGCGTGCTTCAAAAAAGGAAAAATTTTATTTTTCACGGGTATTTATAATTTTGTACTTAAACATGCGAGGAACGTTGGTTATTTTTAGTGGCTTGGTGTTTGGTTTCAGTCACGAACGTGTTCTGAGTGCCAGCACCGGCCGGTGTCACTAGTTCCCTGGTGGGTGACCACCCGGGTTCTCGTAGTGACAAATCATTGACACACATGCATGTGTTCCGAACCAAGCGTACCCTCCCTCATATTGAAAATAACCATGCAATTGATGATTTGCAGTTCGTTATTTTTACACTTCTAATCACCTTGAAAGTGCCGGATTTTCTCAAAACTACGTTGTGCTCTGCACTTTTACATCGGTGTGAAGTAAAAACCAATATTCAGAAATGTTTTATGTTTGTACATTTTGAAGATTTTTAGTATTCTTGCGGGAGAGATTTAAAAAAAGCGTAGAAATCTATTTATAAATGTTAAATATAGATATTATAAATTATAATATTCATGTGGTGCGAAATAAATAATCGGATGTAGGTAGCGGTTATAGTAAATACATAATTGCAAAGAGGAAAATGCATTTCTTTTTGATTAAATACGTTCTACGAATATACACAGCGTTCAAATAAAATGAAAAAATAAAAACGATATTAATACATTTCCGCGTGACAGTAAAACAAATAAGTGCGCGTTGATTACGAGCGGGTACCTAATTCATGTTATAATTATTTATAATACCTACGAAGATTACGGCAGCTAAGAAAATACACGGGTGAACACTATACCTGTATTCGAGATGATCAATCATGTTTTATGGTTTGAAATTAATCCGCTAAAGCTCGAACGTTTTCATTAAAAAGAAAATGAAATTGATATACCGAATTTAAATCTCCAGCCAAGGACAACAACAACGGCGGCGGCGGCGGCGGCGGCGGCAGCAGCTGTCGTCAACGTTTATCGACGTGAAATGTGTTTCTATATTGTCCCAAAATATAAACCGTGGCCCGAGGAGAAATATTTGCAATTTATTATATTTTTCACAAGCAGATAATCATGATGAATAGAGAAAACATCGGTCCATTAATAATATTGTGTATGCATATTCAGCGTTCACAGACGATTATTTCAACGTAAGATGCTCATTACTTCGAAAACTATATTGACGTTTTCGGACACATTTTTTGTTTAAAATAATTACTCCAAGTCGTGTTAGATTGTATTTTATACCTGTTATAGATAATGTAGTTACTACTTATTTGAAAACTGAAACATGCATTTTTGCTATTTCAGAACAGAACATTTTTTCCGAGTATTTCTGACTAAATTGTACAATTTTTAGATGTTTCGGCTTCTGTTTAAGAACTATAGTTACGAGGAACTTAGTTTTAAACGTTCAAACTATATATAACCGGGCACATATGATTTGTATCGAAAATATTATTTTATTAACATTTTATTTTGTTACAAAAAGAAACAAATACATTTAAACATTTAACGTAATATCTAAAAAATACCTTAAAATAGTCTAAATATTTTTAAAATTTCTTTGTGTGTCTAATGAATTAAAGTAATAGTGGAATGAGCCATGATGTTTCTACGGTTATTATTTTTGTAATAAGATTAACATAACAATAATTTTTTGTCAGAGGATAAAAATCTTTATTATATTTTATTTTATATGTTATGTCATCGACATTTATAACGTTCAATCACATATTATAGCGTCTCATTTTATGAATAATATATTATTTGATTTGAAGTGCTCACTGCTTACCATTACGTTTTCTATGGAACCAGTGATAAAGACATATCTTGCACGCACATTCGTTGGTTTTTGAGTGCTGCGGACAGAGAGGGAGGCAACAAGAAAGTAGTGTAAAAGACCAGACATATTTTGTTGTCTCCAAGTGCGAAACATTTCAGATTTGTTGGTCAGCAGACCACTTTTAACTTCGCTAGTTAAAAAATTAGAGTGAATCCGACCTATTATGAAACTCGATGATCTGTTTTTGTATATGGGTGTGGTTAAAATGTTAGCACGTTTTGCACGTGTAATACAGCGTAGGTAAGTAGTTAGGTACGTTACAATCGCTCACTTAAAAACTGAGTTGCCTCAAAAATTCACTTATAATAATGTAATGATACTTTTATTTATTGGAAATCTGTGAACACGTTTAAATACAATTACATATCGAAACGAACAGAGAGTATTGTACTCCATAATGGCCCAACCCACCACTGAGGATAGCCACCTTTCACGGGTGAAATTGGAGCACCCACTACAGCTCATAATAATATAATAAATAATAAAGATAATATTATATGACATAACGAGAACTGTAAAAATAAAATAAAATACATGTGACACACAAACACAGTTAATTTTCTTACCATCGGGTTTCATAACATGTCGATTCAGTCTAATTTTTAAACTAGAGAAGCTAAAGGTGATCGGCTGAATTTTACTATGTAGGTACGCAACTGTAAGGCAGAGACAACAGAATATGTCTGTGCATAGTTTCCTCTGGAAAATATTGAAATATTAAAGAGCAGAAAGACATATTTTCGTGAAAAAGGAGATGACCGAGGTGAAGAAATTATACAAAGCAATATTTATTTTTTTTTTAAATAAAGTTTGTCATTTCAAAGTTAAAAATATCTTCATAATTTTTTTTTTTTTCATCAAGTTTACGATTAAAACAGTTAAAAATATCTTTATACATAT
Organism: Myzus persicae; assembly: GCF_001856785.1. Taxonomy (NCBI): domain Eukaryota; kingdom Metazoa; phylum Arthropoda; class Insecta; order Hemiptera; family Aphididae; genus Myzus; species Myzus persicae. The sequence goes on along the minus strand of NW_019101482.1, from coordinate 109,243 downwards.
AAATCTAGTGTCACGATGTTCGATCACTATATAATCTCCGAAACCACTTAACCGATTTTAATGACATTTTGCGAATGTCTCGTCCTTGGTAAAAATTGAGAGACGGGATAGTTGTAATCTCGATAAGTGGCCCTTAATTTTTTTTATAGCAAATTTTAAAAAGGATTTTGAGATTTACGATTGACATTTTTGTTTAGAAATGGTTGTTACTGGTCAGAGCTTACAGATTACGGTGGCGTACCCGGGATCTTTCAATGTTGGGGACAAACAAAGCAAACAGAATTTGATATCAGTTACCATGTACCAGCTAGGTCGTTATTACTATATCCCGTAACCGTAATAACGTCTACACAAATGATTGATAGTACGCGCAATGGTTAATTTAAAACCGTTTTCAGAACTTGCATTTCGCCTCTAATCACATGAGATTAATACCATGACATTGCCAATGGAGGTGTCTGAAACCCCCTTAGCCCCCTCGCCCTGGGTACGCGACTGACAGATTCTAATAATAGTGTTAGGGGACATTAGTATTGGTTGCGATTGGTTACTCGGGCAGATCAGGTAAAAGTATTCATCAAATCGTCGCGTTTGTGATTTCAGATGAAGGATAATTATCTTTTTTTTAAAATTATTTTATATAGGAAAATTAACAAACTATACTCTGTGAACATGATAATAATATACGATGACAAAATAGTAAATTGTATTTGCATGACGATACGATGTGAGGAGGGAACTCGACTTGACAATTATATCTTCAACAAATACGATGGTTGGATGTATAATAATATGTTTGTAGCTATTATATGGGTACTCAAAAACTACATAAACAATTTTTTGTGAATTTCAAATTTTTACATCATTCTACTCGTATTTAAAAATAAATTGGTTCAATACAAATCTTTGGGCAGGGCAACGTCGTCGGGACAGCTACATAGTTTACGCACACACATAATTCGAAAAAAAAATTGTGTTTCTAAATATTGTCAATTTCAAATATTAGTTCAGTACAAGCACTGTCTCGATACGAATTAGTTGCACTGACCAACAGTACTAGGCCATAGGCAGTTCAGTATATGAAAGTCTTCGACTTGCTTATATGATCACAGCTGACGTATATTCTATACAATAGCTCTATCGCAGATAAATAAATTGTCAATATGTCAGTATTGCAACAGTTGTGTGTCAGCCAATATTGGCCAAGTATTAGATACAGTTTTACAGAAAACTGTTATCATTCCAGGCGTATGTTATGCATTTTGCGAAACAAAATAATTTGCACGTTTTTGTGATTTTGATGAATCCCATACAAAATTGAAATTTCAACCTGATAAAAAGAAATTGTGACTGCGTGTTTTCGATATTTCTCATTTGAGTAGGTGTATTAACAACTTATAAGGAAATCAAAAAAGAGTTAAATACTTTAAATACCTTTAAAGTTTAAATAGCACGAAAAACCCAAAATGTTTCAACAATTATGCTTAAATGCTAATAAAAATATGTGTTGGTTATTTAAAGACTCTTCATTTATTGATTTATGAAAAACAACAAAAAAAAAAAAACAAAAACAAAATGTTTGTAGAAAACAAGTTAATATGTTAAAATCACATAAAAAAAAAATATATATATATTGAATAAATTGTATCTATAGTTTAACATGCGAGTAGATGATATAAATATTAATCAGAATATTTTTTAATAATTCCTAAAACAAATAGTTTTACGAAAAACAAATAATAAATTATCATTATAACAACAGTGTAATTGTCATAGAAAACCGGTGAAGTGTCTCCGCTGTATAGAAAGTGTCGCCTTCACCTCGAAGTCATTGATTAGGTCACAGCTGCGATAAATGTGTTGAATTTGAATTCAACATCATTCGCTAAAAACGATTCTGATCAAAGACACTAAGACAGTCTATCATTTCTCGAGATATTTTATTATTTATTTATGTTTCAGAGGACAATATTGTGGTTGGATCCTTCTAGACTTTGCAAAAAACAAATCGTATACGTTAAATAGTACCTAATAATAACAAATAAATTAATACTGACGTACCGTGCAATGGTACGAATGGGTTTATCGTACGAACGGCTTAAAAATAATCGAAATATTTTAGAAATTGAATTGCGTATGATGATGAACAATAATATAGGTACCTACATAGTTTCGAAAAATTCCAAGTACCTAAAAATAATATTTTGAATTCCAGCGAAAGAAATAAAATCGTTAGTGTACGTTTGAACACATTCGTTGCGGTCGTAATTTGAACTCAGCAGTTGTTGAAATATCAATTGAAAATAAATATGGCGGATATGTTTGGTGTGTTGTGCTAGAGATATATTTGTGATTTGTGTCCACGGTGAGAAAATACACATTATTTAAAAACCAGTACATTCTTCAATCCGCTCAGAATGTAATATTTGTTTGAAAAATGCATGGTGTGTCTATTTTTAGAACATATAATAGCTCAAGTTTTGGGTATATTTCTATAACAGTGTTGTATGTGCTGTTAACATAGGTACTTAGTGTTACGTTTTGGGGTTAATTTATTTTAGAAAATTCGACTGAAAATGAAGCTCTATGTAGTATATAATTGAGGGTGCATAATATGCGCAGTGCTCTGAAGTTGATGACCTAAAAAAACTCAAATATGATGTAAAAATAACAAAAAAAAAAAAACGACAAAAAATGAGCTTATAAATGACAAAATATTATAATAGTTAAAACGAATAAAAATACAATTTTTAATTTTTGAAATACAATCAATAATAAAAGCATACAAATCGTTCGAAACCATCACATTTCGCTATTATATAGAAACAAATATAGAACCTGATATATTCAATTGTTGTCAAAATTAAATGAACGACGTTGATGGTCAATACATATTTTCATTTAGAAAAACTATTCTCTCTGCGTCCACCGATGAAGTGGTTGGGGCAAATTTTGAATGAGCCAAATCTACAGCGGAAAAACACTAGGCTGAGCAGCTTCTTCACATTAGTGGGAAACGAGTATAGACGTGAAAAAATAACCTACAAATATCGAAATATGCAAAACAAAAATTGGTCGTTTAGATGAAAAACGCAAGACGCATAAACCCCATCTGGTAAGCCCCGAATTAATATGAATACCTACACGAACGATAGTATTACTTTGTACTGATTGGTTTTCAAATTATTATTTCTGAAGCCTATAATACGCGCACAATGGACATTGATAAATCACTCGCACTGTATCATCACGCTGCGGCCGACTTGATTGATTTAATATATATATTGGGGGGGGGGGGCACAGGTCTAATAGAGGCATGCGCCCGACCATAACACAACGATATCGTCGAGCGCGTCGATACATTGTGTGCAATATTATACCTAACTTTCGGATTTAAGCTGCCGCCATTATATTATATTGAAACGAATCTGAGTCTGCATCGCGTATAAGCCATCCCGGTGGTATATTACAAGAGAGTCGGGTACTTCTAAAAAGCTGTGCGATTGTAATTAATAATCGAGTAGACGAACCGAACGGAGGAAGGTTTCGGAGGGGCAGCAGGGCGCAGGCTGTTGTATTCGACGTTGAATGAAAATCGACTGTATATATAGTGACTCCATTATTTCAAATGGAACTCGACCGGGGACGGTCCTTATCAGAGTGACCTTTTTATTAAGACCGCGATTGTGAGGACGATCGTGCTGCGGGACAAAGGACCAAAAAAATGACAAAATCGAATTTCGACGCGGCATCCGCGTGCGCTGAAAATCGAAATTCGGATTAAACTGAAGTAATGCGCACAACAAAACAAACGATAATGATTAGTCATTGATATTCAGATATTGTATGTACTTAGTGTGTATTATGACATATTAAGTCCTCATCGTTGTACGACGTTTTATTGGATTTCTTGTTTGTACGATATTGTTAAGACTCGTAAAAATTAGTTTTTACGAACCGCCAACACAATATCACAAAACGACAGTGCCCATAGGCCAGTATATAATAAATTTAACTTCATTTCGTGTACAATTATTATAATTATTATCTGATATTGCAAATGTGTATTTAAATTGTATAAGGCAATAAAAAATGAAAAACTGACGGTGTATTAGAATTTTCAAAAAAATCGTATTATCATATTGGTTTCCCTTTAGTCGTAGCCATCGCCGTTTTCTGCAGTTTAAGCTTATAACAAGACGAGGTCGGATTTTTATGATTTTTTTTTTATTCGTTCCCAGTGTATGCGGTTGAACGGAAATTACGATGTCATTACGATTCACGAAACACCGGATTCAAAGGAAAACCATATTTGTTTTGCATAAAAAATCGGAGAACATTTAGGAATATTTTCGTTCTTCTGGTTTTCGAAAATATCGTCATTAAAACGCACGGCTCCACGGTCATAACCGTAGTCGCGAGTGCATCTTTCTCTTTTGTACATACATTTTAATATAAAACCATATATTATTTTTGTCATGCATTTCGTTGATATTTCTTCTGGATATATATTTTGATAGGTATAAAACAACGACGCAGCGTACGCGCGCACAGTAAAACGTATTAATAACAAAACTAAAACCCAAACGCAAAAACATTAATCGATTTCGTTGGAAAGTTATAATAGCCTCGCGCAGGTATAGAGGTATACATGGGATAATATCCTGCGAGATACGAATCGGATTTGTAACTCTATATAATATGTAGATGGCTTAAAGAGTTAAACATACAGTAATTATTTATATGCACTGACGTTTGTAATCGCGCCACGGTCGAGTGGCGAAGTGAAACAACGTTTTACCGTTCTGTGCGCATATAATCGTAGCTGCAGACGAGCACTAGGTATATATTATAGTGAAACGGAACGGTTTCGGCGAAAAATCAACTCTTGCTGCGACGGAATGCAATGTCCGTCGGAGGAAAGGCCTACGATTTTCCACTGCGATTGATCGACGATCGATCGACGACTGCAGCAGCCTATACGATCCTAAAGAAGTGGGGGCGGTTCGTTTCGGCTACAACGCGATTCCGCAAATTTGCACGTTGATAAACGTGCACGCAAATTTCATATACAGTGAAACCTCTGCGGAATAGCGGACATTCTCGGTCAGGTTAGGTTTTGTCCTCTACTTATAGACGAAAACATTTTTTTCAATAAATAAATAAATTCAATAATTTTATTTTATATTATTTTTACACTAATATTAAATACATTAAAAAAAAAATGAAAACTAACATTTCTGAAAAAAATCTGTTACTTTAGTTTGTTTACTAATATTGCAGGCGTAATTATTTCGTGTGTTAAGGCATTTCCTAATTGGACTGGGTTCGAGAACAATGAACTATCCTGTATCTCGATAGAAAAAATATATTTACGTATGCCTTTTACTGCTTATTAGTTACGATATTTCGTTGACGCGATAAACCGACTGAACGGATAAGATTTTCATATACAGTTTAATAATGTACACATCACAAGATAACTTAATAATTGAGGTTTTTATTCAGGTATTCCAAAATAATTCTTAATTTAACATAAATATTAATAATATCAGTGTCATAAAAGTGTCCGTTATTTAGAGTGTCCTGTATTTAGAGGTTTTCCTATACGTAAATAGTGAAAATGTCCCCGTCCCCGAAAAAAAACGTCCTCTATTTGAAGATGTCCGCTATTTAGAGGTGTCCGTTATGAGAGGTTTCACTGTATATGTATATACACGATCCCGCATGATTTTAAATGCAACGTTGTCGCACAACTGTCTGCTCTCGTTATTTTTGACGAATTACATTTTTTCTTTAATTTTATCGAGTTGTTTGATCAGTAAAATGGGCAAGTGCTTCCATCCAGCATTGATGATACTCAATCAATATTGCTAGATATAATACAGTTTAATGACATGATAAAAATATAAACAGACACACACATGCATATATATATGATGTATAAAATAAAATAATAATGACCTCGGTAGTTGAGAAGCCTTAAACCGAATTTAAAAAAAATTAAATTAAATTCATTAAATATAAAAAATCATATCAGTTATATGTACACATCTATATTGAACAGTCAACAGGTCGGTAGTTATAAAAATGCATTAAATATAAAAAAAAAAATATTAGCTTATAATTAATTATAGGCACACAAAACGTATAAAAATATTAAAGTCGTCAAAGTTATGTGGGATATAGGGGATATTTGGTTCGCTATTTTCGCCTCAATTATAAAAATATTAAAGTTATCAAAATTAAAATTATAATTTGGCAACTTTGCATTTAAAATTATGCGGATTCGTGTGTATATATATATATATGAAATTTGCGGAATCGTTGCTGTATGTTTATTAATTTATGGTGTATACTTATTGGAATCGTTCTCCACCGTTCATTTCAATACAAATAAGACTCCGATTTAACGGGAATGACACAGCCGCCGGCGGAAGGTGATGAAGGCGCTGTGTGACACAAGTGCCAAAAAATGAGTATTTTCTATCGTTTGAGCCGAAATGTGTAGGACATGAGCGCCAATCTAATATTTTATACCCGTTATACCCAACGCACGGCATAAGCGCTAAAGATGCAAAAATGACATATCGTGTGCGCAAAAATTACTATTTTATACATGTAATTATTTCAAAAATTGATTTATCTCGTAAAAATGATATTATACGTATACGCCACGCCATCATGTTATATTAATAATATTATCTTATATAAATAGTTTTGCTGTCTTATAAAAATTATATTAGATTATAAAATTAATCAATCATAAATTATGATGTACGTATTGTGCAGATCGATATAAATGTAATACATCGGTTGCGATTCTATAAAAAAAAAATGTCGACGGTAAATTATAAATTTAATGAATTGGTCGATTTTTTAATCCCACTTTTTTCACGTAACCTATACGGTTTGTTTCACCGTGCTGGTATTTCTTCCATAGTACAATTATTTCTTTCTTGAGATATCCATAATTTATTGTTCGGAAGAGACGAGTTCATAAATATTTTATATATAAAAAGTATGTTTCGCTTTGTAATTGTAATTATAACACATCAATTACTTTAATATTTATTAAGCGTGGCACACGGGTACCTATGATTTTGGCGCTCATGTCTTCCACCCATTGTGGGACAGTATCTTCGATACGAGTATCTAAGAAACGTATCTTAGGTACAATTGTATCTTGTATATAGATACATTTTTAGACAACGAATGTTATGAGTATTTCACAAAATAATTTTGTCGAAAAATACTCGATACTATATTATATAATGGCATAATTAAAAAAATTAATTTTTTAATATTATTTTTATCTACCAACCTACCAAACCAATTTGTTCAAAAATATATCGAGTATCGAGTATCTAGTTGGTCGATACTCCAAATTCAAGTATCTAGTATCCAGTATCGCGATACCGATTTTTGGGTATCTTGCCCATCCCTGCTTCCACGGCTACGACACGATTGAGCATAGAACACCTTTTTTTGCGACACGATTGAGCATGAATTGTCGGGGCATCAAAGGAAATTGAAATACAAAAGAAAACCAACACGATTGAGCATAAAAAGCTCTGCAACGTTGCCATTTTCAATTTTGAAATGTATTATACAAAAAAATTTATTTAAATAATTATAATAATTCAAAATATAACATAGTATATAAATCTGTTTGATAGTTATAAGATAATAATAATAATAGTTATGACTTATGAAAATAATAAAATCAAAATATTTATAAATCAAATTGATATACCTTGGTATCTGTTTCCAAGTTGGCTTAAATATATTAATAAAGATTCCGTATTCTTACGATTTAAATACTTGTTTGCATTCTTGAATATTAAATTCAATTTTTTTTATTTCTTTAGCGGACTGTAATTTTCTGGGCTCACGGCTGGCGCAGATATAATAATAATTGGTGTAATAATACGTGAAAATAATAAATTACGAAATGTGAATTTGGCAACATCGCATAAAATTTTCTATGCTCAATCGTTTTATGCTCAATCGTGCTTTACCATCTTCCACCGAAGTTTCAGTACACCTGCACAACCTGTCCGTGTGTTATTTAAGTGTGTGTCAAATATGGGCGTAATGCCGAGAAGTGGGCCCGGTTGTAAGGGTAGGTACGCGGAAATATTTTTGTCGAATCTCGCATTTGATATAAAATTGTACGTTTCATAATGATACAGGCATGTACTAGTCGTTTATTAATTTCGAAGTTTGGCGTTCACTTCCCAGACACGTTTTGTATGTACTTACCTTGAAATAATTATCTATGTGCTTTCAGTATTCGCGTCGACATTCAGTATTCTCCACGATGAATGCGATCGAGTGAAAATCGCAGTGACGAATAGAGCTCTCGTTTTTGACTAAAACTAACAAAATATTATACACCTGGTGCCACCTAAGTATCACGAAATATAATATATCCACGGACGAACAGAAACGAAAATCACAAACTCAAAATATCTGTTGAGTCGTTAATTAAACATAAAACAATATGAAAACGTCTCAAACGCTTTTTTTTTTAAGTTTCATCGTCTTCATTTCTGACTTACACGCTGAAAAAATATTTATAAACAAGGAGGTATTGCAGGGATCTGCCCTTTTTTTTCGGAACTTTGAGTACACATATACATACATTTTTGCACTCGACCCGAAAAAGAATCGCCATCACCCCAGCACTACGTGTTATAAAGTACATGGCCACGGCTCTGCGATAATTAACTAATTATATAATCATAATAATAGGCGTAGATTTCAAAGGAAAGTACACGTTTTTGGGTTGTTTATAGCAGTGATTTCTGAGTGGCCTTAAACCGCGTCCCAGTATACCTTTTTCGTGTAGACTGCGTCTCGGGTATTGTCGTCATTATTGTTTTTTTTCTTTCTATCGATCAGTTAGCTTCGACAACAAAGTATATTATAGCGTGTGAAGTGTGTCGGCATTTTTATTTTTGCAAATTTTTTCCTTAAGCACATCGCTAAATTTAACCGGTGCGCATGAGTCAGATTTTTTTTTTAAACTTATCAAGTACTCTGTCGTCATCATTACTGCTTGGGGTCTTATATGGTTTCGAAGAGGACGTGTTCTGATAAATTGTATTCTGGGTATTATTTTATTTACGTAAAAAGCGTCCCGATTCCTGTTTTAATGCAAAATGATATTATGTTGCATCCACCTAGTATTTTTTTTGTATTGATTTCAGTAAATTGCATTTATCAAATTTAAATCAAAACAGGTTAAGTTTTTGAAAAAACCATTATTTTCATCCTTATACTTACCCACCAGTATCTGTCGTCCACCGATACAAACCAATCACTACGCGTCGTATATTATATTGAATTCAAAATTCAAAACCTCCATACAGTGACCCAATCAATAATTAAGTGCCTCGGGTTGTCTACCGCGCGGTTATACTGCACTCGCCCAATTTCCCTTAGATATTATTATTATTTTTTTGTTTTGATTCATTCAAATGATTGCCTATAATTAACGGTATGAGAATACAACAATGCAATAATTATCAACATCCAATTAGTAATCATATGAGAGCAAAAGTAAAAATACGAATTAATTGGCCGTTCGGGTATTTGCGTTTACATCTGAATTATAACAAGCTTATTGTTAAATATTATAATCTCACTTTGCGTTGACATCGCTCCGTCGAAATTTCGCGTGAAGTATTAATCGATTAGTTAACTATGTAAAAAATTAAATTAAATAACGTTCCGTGCGCATAGTTTCGATAGTAATTTTAATAATTAAATCTACCTCTTAATAGCCCCCTCATCCTCTCTGTTCTTCCCTTCCGTGCTGGCTTGTTCTGCAGCACCGCGTCAATACCTTTTCTTCGGGATTCTTTTGACGAGACGACAATATTTCGAGGCGCACGATTATTATGATATAGTTCGTGTCGGTGCCGTGAATATAAAACACAAATATTTAATCAATTTTGTGAAATTATAGGGGTGCGGGTTGGGAATATTAATTTTTCCCGTTCACAATAATATACGCGTTCGGTGACTGGGCCGTTGACACTGTTTAGGTGGGGGGGGGGGTGTTGGTGGTTCAACCACTTACTACATATTATTGAAAAATATGTATTTATCGTAACAATCACAGACATTAAGCACAGTGGTCTCGATCACTCGACGTGTCCTGCAATAGTTCAAAACATTTCGATATTCATTGTTTTTTTATTGAGCGATAAGCATTTTTTTTTTTTTTACTTAAAATTTTAGTTTTTATTTAAACGTCAATAATTATTAATTCAATGTCATTTGACATTCGTGATGTTTAATTTTTATAACACAGTAATGTACATTTTTTTTGAAATTCAATTCAATTCTTCACAAATCGTAAATAATTAATGTGTAAATACTACATGGATATTAAATAGTGTAGGTAGTATTTTCTTTTTTTTTTGCAATACTCAGTAGTAAAATGCGTGATAACTGCAGTAATAACTATTACTATAATAACTAACGGAAATAAATGTTGTTCTGTTTTGTTTTGATTACAACTTATAGAGACTAGTGAAAAAAAATACCCTATAAAAATGTTTTATCGCAAACCTTTGATGTATAAATATATTTATGGACCGCTGGTAATTTGAGTGCACTACTGAGTACTAACGTATTATTTCAAAGTATTTTTTTTTTTTTTTGACTTCGATGAACTCCATGATGATACCCCCTTCGCCCACCTTCTGTATTAAATTCTTATCCACTACACTGTTTGGAAATATTGCAAAATATTGCAAAATAGTGTTTTATCATTTTACATTATACACACATCTATAATATATCACGATACATGAATGAGTTTGTGGATCGATATGAGCTGGATTGGTCAAGGTTTGAAAATGCTAAAATGTATATATCGTTTAGCACGTAAAATTAAAATTAAATATTTCGTTAGCTGACGATCGCGAGGTGACCGACGAGGATATATTTTTACATACGAGTATAATGTGACGTCATGGTATTAGAGAACCAAATATTATTTCCGAAAACACTATAGAAATGCTTGTACGCTAGTACAAATCGATTAAACGAAGTAAAACGTATCTGCTTTAAATTATTTAAAAAAATAACTATAACATTTAAAAATAAGTTTAAAATACTGCTTATTTAACAATACATTGTTTGTTTCGACAGTTTGAGTATTTGATTTTGACATTTAAATGATTACCATTGACTGATTTAATGGTCCTATTACATTAATATATTTTGTAATTGTTCATTGTGTCGCAACGCATGTATAAAATCAATACCGACAATTAAGAAAATATATCCAAGAACCTACGAAGAACGAGACATTCAAGTGGAATTCTTAAAATTGAATTTAAAAAACGAATTACATAGTGCAAGAAACATAAAAATAAATATAAAGAAATAAACATATCCCGTCAACAGTTTATATTTTATAGGTACCTACTACACACATAAGTTTGTTTTTACATATTTCCATTGAACGTTTATGCAACTCCAACATTGAGTAAGTTTTCTCTGCGGTTCCTTTTTCTATGAACTGATACCTGTACAATATTTTTAGAGCACAAAAACCTGTATTTCAAGGTTAAAGAATATTTTGTGGAAAATGATATGTTTTTTGAATATATTATTGTCGTATTGGGTTTTAGTTTGAATATTTTATAAATAATGTAATGGCTTATAAAAAAAAAAGGCAAAAGCTACGCTTATCGAGATGAAAAGACGCAAAGCAATATTGATGAGAACACGACATTGATTGGAAAATCAATTCGAGGAGAAGGACCGTGGACGCGCGAGACTGGCGAAAGCGCCTCGCCATGACTATAACCATGCCCTCCAAACATATGACTGTTTGATAGAGATGAAGAATTAAAAAATATCGGTAAATTTACCAATAATGTGGTAAAAATGGTAAAATAGTTACATCTTAGAGCCATTGTTATTTTTTGCTATTATAAATTAGTAAATGCGATTTGTATTAGATACTAATGTCGTATACCTACTTGTTAAATCAAGTTTTTTCTAATAATAACAATAATCAACAAAAAATTAAAAAAATTAAACGAAAATATCTATTGTTCTGTATTAGACATAAATAATTAGTACATTTTATGAAATACTAATATTTAATTATTGATATTACAATTAATTAATAATTTAAATTCAACTAAACTATTAAAATGCTCATAGCCTTTATTTCTTTCTAAGTCAAAACATTTATATTTAGACATAACTTCGGTATTAATAATTGTATATTATCAATGTCACATAATCTGCCTTTTTGGTATATGCCTATAAAAACGTTTCCTAATTACCTACTGATATTTAATGTTCTAACTCCTAATATAATATAGTAGGGGCGGCAGAATATTGATACCTCAACAAAATATATAAACAATAACAAGTACCTATATCAATATTAAAAATGACAATAACACAGTAAGTTCCTTTTTCGGTTTACCTACTTTGGTCCAACCTGTTTATTATAATAAAAAAACAAAACAAATTATAATATTATTTTATACCTCAATAAAACAAATATTCAGTCTAGGCGTTTTTGATTTAATTTGATTAGAGGGGTCACATAACATTTGTTTTGGTAAAAAATAATTTACCAGTAAGAAAAAAAAAGGTAAAATTTACGGTAAATTTACGATGCTCACATCTCTACTGTTTGAGTACTTTTTTTTTAAACACTTGGATCGATTTAACCGTCTTGCATTTTTTATCAGCTGTTATTTTTATTCGTCTTTTCCGGCGTCGCTATATTTCGCCGAAAACGAGAATATTTATCACGCGTATATTCATCAACGATTATTTCGATGAAAATATCGCGAAGCATAAAAAAAATTCTTATTTTCAAGTCGTATACAAATCCAGTCTCCGCGCGCATGCGACCGCCATTAGGTAGGTACATAAGATTGCATCGCATGCAATTCGATCGCCGTAACAAAAAGAGCGACGGATGACTATAATAATTATGTCGATATGAACAACACGGCTCGTTGAAATCTCAGCCACTCCGCCGAAATAGTACAACGCGATTATGTTGTGCACAATTATTAAACGTGAAAATTACTATTTTTAGCCTCGAGACAAAGACGACCGTACAGTGAGCAACGAGTGACGTGACGGGACGTGCCGACAAATCACATTATACACAGTCGTTTAACGGGTTTCCATTTTCGGGGGTTGAATAATATTGATGTATATATTATAATAACATCACAGGTATATTTACTAATTGAGTTTGAGTTTTTTTTTTTTGGCGTTGTCGTCATAACTATATATTGCACAACGATGTAAAGTAATAACCAGGGCTGGGGTTTCGATGCACTTTGCACTGTTTTTTCAAAGCTTACTGTGCAATGCTCGCCTTGTCACAAATTTGTTTTATGTACATTTGAATGAGAATGAGAAAGTTTATTTTGCATTTTTTGGCATTTTTCGGGTTTTTTTTAGGGCATTAAAATCCCAGCCCTAGTAATAACTGTCTCGTAGTCGTTGTGTAAGGCGTCGCAGCGATCAAATGCTGAGCGGTTATAGGTCGTGCGGGTAATTGTGTTTATACCACACATGACGTATTGAGCAGACCTACGGGGGGGGGGGGGTCAGTGGTCATGACCCACGAAGAAGTATTTTTATACCATCGCTGGCTGCGATTACGCGACCGACTAATACGATAGTAATTATTGTTAAAATACCGTTTCAGCTGTACCGTTATGATTTTAAGCGCTCGGGAAACATTATTTTCGTACAACATTCAAGATGTTCGAGAAAAATAACACAAAAATATTTATGAACAGTAGCATAATATCGTACGACTGTAACTTTGTTTCACGCCAACGTCTTTTTCTGCTGGTCAGATTAATTTCTGGGTATCGAGCTCCTTTTTATTTCATGATTTCGAAAATGAAATACCAATATAATATGTCTGCCCTATCACGCACGTATACATTTTTTGTATATTTAAATATCTTTTCAACTCTAAAGACGCATTTCCCGATCTTTTCATTTTTTTTTGTTTTTTTGTAGATATTAATCGAATGAACGATTAAATTAATGATCTCAACGCCTGCCTTCAATCAGTATGCTTATTGGAAATGTCGTACATTAAGAATATTATAGACATTGATTTGATGTTAAAATATTACAACGATTTCATGTACCCGTGACCAACAATGTTTTATACTCAATGATTCGAAGATCGTGATTTATTATTTCACATTTCCATTCTACATAGTACTATCCATTGTAAATCGTCTATACATCCGACGAAGAGGGTTTTATATTAAAATTTTAGATTCTCAGTGTAGAAATGAATGTATCGTTTCTATTTAAAATGGTGTGTATTTTTTTTTCTATCACCAATTTTCTGGGTAGGAAAATGCACAGATTGTCGACAGCAGCATATTTTCTCGTAAAAAAATTAATCTAGTTGATACTCTCCGGGAGTTAAAATTGAAATTTCCAATCGTTTTCGAAAGTTACGAGAAAAACAAAAAAAAATTTTTATTAAAAGTGATGATTTTTACGAAAAAAACAATTTTTGAAGAAAAAAATGTTTTGGTTAAATTCAAAAATTAATAATAAAATATACTTAAACTATGTAGTATAACAACCAAACTTTTTTGTTTCTTCCTGAGGAGATCTTTCTTTTGAGAAATATTTTGAATTTTTTGAATGTTTTAAATTAATGTCGATACACAGCCACAATTATTTTTTATTAGCATTTAAAATTCAAATTTGGACAAGACTCATCAAAATCCCTAATACCTGTAAATTATTTTGCAGTTAAAAATGCATAAAAGTTGTTCTTTCATAGCTACCATTAGACACTTTAATATAATATTCCTAACAATTTGTGGTAAAATTATAGAAATATTTCGACTTTTTTTGTGCAATTTATGGTCATGAGAAATTTTTCTAATTTCGTAAATTATTTTTCAGTTAGAAATTCATAAAAGATTTCCCTTTCATAGCTAACATTAGAAATATTATTGGAAAATTCCAAACAAGTTATTCAATCTTCGTCGAAAAAAAAAGTAACGAATGTTACATTATTATTAATTTTTTTTTTTTAATATTTTCATATTTGATTGGTTTTACAAGCATGTCAGGTGACATAACTTCTCACAGTTTCGTATGCAACGATTTATCATCGAATTGAAAACCTACAACGCATCCATCACTACGGCATGCTCGACACAACTACTGTACACCAGAGCAGCAATGCCCACTTGTTAACCTTTTTTTATAATTTAAAACGTAAAAATCGACTTCAGTAATACGCGTGTACCGTCCGACAGCAAATAAAACTGCGAATTTTCGATTGGTCGTGTTCGTCACCACACGCATAATAATTTGAGCGTTTTGAGAGCTTCAAAGTTCAACCCATATATTCGGCCCAGTTCGAAAGCCGACGCCAACAGTTTATAATTCTTTTGACGGACGGTATATAGATACCGTGTACCCTGCGTTTTGCGGCACGTTAACGTTACCTAACAACAATCTTCCCACATGTTTGTAACCGACAATGAACTGCAATATTAATGTATTCATCTGGGGTCACGTGTCAACGTGTTTTCGAAATATTTCCATAAGACGAAGATCGTCTCAAAATAAACATCTACCAATGCGTGTGTGTATATATATATATATAATCTGGTTACCTCCACACGACGCTGCAATAATAAGAGTTGATATTTCTGAAAGGGTTCTTCGAGTGAATTCTTGAAAGGGTCTGTCCGCTCGGCAACCCCACCACCGCAGCGGCCCCTCGTCACGCGACCGCCAAGCCAATATGTACGTAAACGATGTATTATTGCCGTACACTGTTAATCAAAGTCTTCCGAAGGTACACCGAACACCTACATAACACCTATAGGTTTATTATAGTTTCCGGAAGACTAACCACGCGGAATTTTCAATGACTCCGGCAGTGCAGCTTTACCTTTCACAAGCCCACTCAAAAACGCGGTGAAATTTGGATTTTGATTTATTACGTACCGTGTTGTATTTAATATTGCGCGCACGTGATAGTTTTACAAATTATCGTATTTTCGGTTTACGCGCGTTTCTTAAAAGATAAGACTGAAATGATAATCCGCACGGCATCAAATGAAATATCCACGAAGGTGGGCGAGTTAGTGATTTTATTCGACTGGTTGAGGTTAAGTTACTGTTTAATATGCAAAAACTAACTCAGTAAGAACACGAGTTGGTTTTCGAAATTATCCAAATATCAAACTCAGTTAGTTAGAAGTCAGTTTTGTGAAAATAGTAATTAAATGTGGAGTTAGAATTTATCCATGGTTGAAAATATAAAATAAAAAACAAGCTTTCTCAAAATATTAATCACTCCGTGTCTCGGTATCCAACCTAAATTATTGGTGACCTAACTGACCGTGGCTTAGTAAGTTCCCACACGAAAATTTGTTTATTTCTGTAATAATAAAATCTTTCGTAAAGTCAAATCAATTTATTGAATCTAGTCCAAATATATAATACAAATTAATAATATAATTTGTAGGTATGGTCCACATATTATTTTGTACAAGCACTAATACTAGGGGGGGGGGGCGTACTGCGGTATCTTCGATGTAATTAGTTTAGATCGCAAAAATCGTTTATTTTATTACTTTCTGGTTTTCAGCCATGAAACTATCTATAAAGCAACCTTTTCTATCTCTTATTAATTATCTTTATTACTTTGGTAACTAACATAATGTATTGAGTTATTTAAAAAAAAATTAATGCAGTTGGAATAAATCCAAATAAATTTGTCTCAGACTTCGAGATTTCAATGCACCAAGCAGTAAATATTATATTTCCGACAACTCAAATATGGGGATGCCGTTTCCATTTGGGCCAAGCTTGGTACAGTAAAATTCAAAGGTTAGGGTTTGCACAAGAATTTAATTTTGCAAACAATGAATTAGGAAAGTGGCTGGTACATATATTTGGTTTAGCATTACTTAATCCAATAGAAGTTGGAGATTGTTTTACAGATAGTTTCATGGCTGAAAAACCAGTAAATAATAAAATAAATGATTTTTGCGATTATTTAGTGACGAATACATCGAAGATACCAAGTACGTTCCGCCCTAGTATTTGGGCTAGTGATAGTTCTGATACAAGCCTTACTACAAACGCTTGCGAAAGTTTCCGTTCCGAATTCAACTCAAATTTTTATCATCATCATTCGAATATATTCAAAATAATAGAAGTGTTAGAAATGTTTCAAACAAATACATATATAAAGATAAGGACATCAGATTTTAATAGACCTCGAAAAATAAGTAAAAAAAAAACAGAAGAAAAACAAAACTATATTATCAATAACAAAATATCAGATTATAACTTAAAAATAATTACGCAGTACGACTATGTGAAGTGTTTGAGCTTTCACAATAAACCAAATAAAATTAAATTTTTTCTTCTACTATTATCATTGATTTTAGAATCAATGCTATTATTATAATAATTATTATGACTATTATTATTTTATACTAATATACAAATAATTTGTGGACCATACCTACACCTTATATTATTAATTTTCATTATATATTTGGACTAGATTCATTTGAAAATTGATTGGACTTTTTTTACGCAACACGAAAACAAACAAATTTTAACCACACCAACTTCGTTTAAGTTGTCCGTCCTAAGTCTAAATAAAGTGGGAAGAAAGTTTGCATTCGGTATAATTTTTTTTCATGTGGGAACTTACGTATGCATACCCTTGGGCGATTTTCACCTGCTATATCTCGTGTGGGAACTTATACATTCGCCCAACTGGACGATTATTTGATCAAATTTGTCAATTTTTTAGTGAGCAGGTAATATAATAACAATGACCATCATTCCATGGAAACAAATCGGAATATCAGTCATCATTCGGACGCAGAACGTACAATAAAATTATATATGCATTTACAAACAGTACGATACTACATTCGTATAATGTTTAAAAAAATGTATTTTAAATTATAATTCGGCGTCGTGTATTACGAGAAATAGATATATTGTATTGTAAAAAAAAAGTATTGTATGACAAGAAAAATGTTTTTATCACAAAACTGAAAATATACAATATTTTTTATTAATAAAATATTATGATCTTATAGGTACAATTAATCGGCACTCGGCAGTTTGGATTTTTCGAATAAAAAAAAAAATGAAAAAAATTACTAGTTACTTATTGTTTTTAACGAGTTGGATTGAGTTATTTTATACGTTCAATTCCATCTATGGGTAAGTTACAAAGTTAATACGAATTACAATTTACATACTACTACTAACTAGTTACTGCCCAGCTTTTTGTATGTACCTACTATAATGGCAATGTGGATACGAGTGATATATTATTCCATAATTATTTAAATCGACTAACCGTGGTTATAATCATGTTCTTTACGAGAGCTTGCGAATTGTTGAGCCGTTTTAAATAAAATAATACCGTGATCGTTTGTAAGTCAAAAAACAAAAATCAATAGTTATAGGTAAGTAGGTACTCACATTATTATAAAAATAATGATAAGGAATCTCGTATAAAAAAAAAATTTAATATGAAACAGTTGAGCATGGCATTTCACGGTGTTTAAATGCGTATACATAAAACTTTAAAAAAAACGCCAAAGCGTTATTTAACGATTAAAACTTTTTTTTTGTTAAATGAATAAGTACGAATTTCGTACACATAATTTTAAGCAGTCGAGTAATTTCAACATTCTCGAAACACTAATTATACATAACGTTTTGTGTTTGACTGCGTATTCGCTAAACGTAATAATATTAGTGTCCCGTTATGCCAGAAGTATAGTGTGTTAAAAGAAAAAAAGTTCATCAAAAACTGGTGAATACCACAGGGCCGAAAGTTCGTGCATTAAAAAACGGCCTCAAAAACACCGAGTTATACAAAGTCCGAGTTATTTATTTTTAACTTTTCCCGGGCGAATACAGCGTTCTGTTACTCTACACGAACACTGCGACGGCATAATAGGTAGATATTGACTGCACTTTTTAATAGAAATGAGTATCAATAAACAATTTCATTATGTTAAGTTATTCGTGAAAATAGTCGAGATTGACCCATGCGGTGCCATTTCCCGACAGCAGAGATATGCATTGATATTTAGTCCTAGTACACAAACATTTATCTGAAATAATAGTTCAGTGGTATAGGCACATTATATTATTACGGAAAGTTCTTTAATTTTTTTATTGATTTTAAGCTCTGGAACCGTGACCATTGGCATTCCTAAGGGCCGAGTACGGTTTGTTCGGAACGCATGTACGAGTGGCGAGGGTTTGTCGCTAAGCTCCGGTGGTCACCCGTCCGGGAACTAGTAACACAAGCAGATGCTTGCACTCAGAACACGTCTTGTGACTGTATATTACAACCGCCGCGCCACCTACTATTTATTTATCAGTCTGCTGAAATGTTGATTTTTTTTTTCGTTTGTACAAAACCATTACGCGTACGGCCTCTCGGGCAGTGTGAATATTTTTTTTTTAATTTTAAACGTTCCAAATAATCTGAAAACCTCGAAATACGCAAATGCACGAGTAAACGACAAGTCGCGTCGAATGTCATCGTGTTAACGACGGTACTTGTATTGAAACACAAATTCCAATGTGTCATCTGGAATTAAAATACACGACAGCGATTCTAGTAGTATACTTTTGTGGAGTACTTGGCACATATTTATCATCCACCTGCCTATCCACATAATATACGATTTCAAATAATAACAATGGTTGTTCGCATAACGCAACGGTGAAGTTATTAATATTTGTATTACGATAAATTATTCATTTAACGTCAACATTTCGTTTATTATAATAATAATAATAATAACATTAAACCATACAAATATTAAACAATAGAGTTATGATTTTCGCATGGTTAAATGTCCTCGAAAAATATCATGAAGCATCTCGTTTTGGCGAATAACGAAATAATGTAATAACATTCAAATGACGTAATACTACGTTGAGCCACGTGCTTACACAAGTCGTTAAGTCAATATACCGTTCTGTGATAGGAAATCAATTTAAAATCGCAGCGCAATATTAAAATGTTTATTTAAACACAACGATATGAAAGGTCGTATCATAGTAATGCAAGGATATTAATATGTTCTATCGTTATGTAATTATTTTTTAGAGTAAGCATAATATCGTTTATGTTCCACTGTGTCTCGAGCACACAGTGGAATATCGGACATAAAATGTGACGTCGAGTTCAAACAAAATACACGGTTTTACTATTTACGGTTTTGTAATAATTTTCGCGAATTTCATATTAAACGCTGTAGGGTAGCGGGTGCCTACACCCATATCATGACATTCGGATATATTGTCAAAGCTGTGGCAAACATTAGGGCTGTAATGTCGTATTAAGTGTCTTATAATACGCGACGACCCAGAGCGTCGTGATTTCGTATACTTTCCAAAACGGTAGGTATATTATGTATAATCTGCACGGAGCATAAAAGTTTGGTACATTAATGGCCGTTTTCGGTCAATAAAACCGTACGTCGTTTGAGACGTTTTGATAATCATTTAAATACAACGCGATGAAACGAATCAAACTCGCAAAAAGTGATCGGCGCAGGTGAAATAAACCCCGTTGAAAACCACTCGTTCCCGCTCTCGAGCGAAAAGCGCAAAAAACGTTCGGTAAAAAAATCGAAGTTTTTTCAATACGATTCCGGGCGGGCGAAAAACTTCACACCCGCAATCATCGTATAATATTTCCGGTATCACGACACGATGAGCGAGCTGCGTCTATTGTCATGACCCGATGAAAACTGAACCGTGGTCCGACTCGAACAATCGCACCGTTCCCGGAATTTTCACCGTTCACTGTTAAACTGCAGCGGTGCAGTGACGTTATTATACGCGACGACGGTCGAACAGTGTATTATGGGTAGTTCGGAGGTACGTGAATAATGGAATATTCATATTATATTTTACGATATTATTATCGTGCGGGGCAATATACTACGGTGGGATACCGTTCGACGGCCGCCTACGCGCCAATGTACCGAAATTGCCTATACACCGCGCCCGCCAACGGATATGAATAATAATAATAATATTATTATCATTGAAAAAAATTAATATATTATACCCGCGACCCCGAGCCCGGAAAGCCGTACACGCCATATTTGTTTTGTTTAGAGCCTCTCCCATTGCGAAGGGTGAACAATTGTAGTAAATTAATAATCGTAGAGCGATATTGAATAAAATTCGCTAGTAATTTATTAAGTGCAATGCAATATTATGCAAAATGCATTAATAATAAATAACCATCGCGTAGCAAAAGCGTATGAACACGGAAATAATATTGAATACATGAATAATATTTTAATTTTCCTGGCCAGTCCAAACACGGATCACACAAATCGCTCTCAGACCAATATTATATTTGGTGGATTTCTCCCTGCTTCCGTTCTATTCGACTGATAATATAATATCATCATTGTATTTAATATTAATAATATCACATTAAACAGTACACGTTTTATAACAAAGTTGACTAAAAATTATTTTGAAATTATAATATTTGAAGAGATTAAAATGATCATAATAATTAAAAATCCTTGGTCGCCAATTTCGGGTTAGGCGACGCCTCGATTGACCCCCAAAGCCACTATTGTACTCTTTTCGATAAGCAGTATTATATTAAATTATAACGAATTTTTTTTTTTTTGTTTTTTTTTTTTTGAAACCTCAAATAATCCCTTTCGATATTATAAACATTTTCTCAAATAAACAAAAAAATATCATATTAAAATATATACTATCTTTCTTTACTCATACTGGCTTTTTAATTTAATTGTATTGTTTTTTTTTTCTTTTCCTTATATTTAACTACTATATTATATTAAATAATTGTTGAAAATAATTGTAATCACAAAGTTTAAATAAAAAAAAAACTGAATTTTTCTATGGTTACATGTGAATAATCATAATGACCAACTGTTGCACTTAACACTTTTTATATAATGCAATCGTAAATTGCTTATAAAATATTTTAGAAGTATTTGCTTGATGAAAATCGTTTTTTAAATAGGTACCACAAAAAATATTCATCGTGAGACTTGACCATTTTTTAGAATAAAAATTAATAGTTAACGCCCCGTTTAAATGACTTTCCGCTTAGTCACTTAAAGCATGCCGACGACGATAAGCACTTTGTCCGGAGATATTTTTTGAAAATATTCTGAGTACATATTTTTGATATTCACTGTATTGGTACATCTGCAGTGACGTATTTTGGGGGAGTGCAAGGGGGGGGGAGGGAGTACATTTTTGAGGACATTTTAGTATAATTTTATATAACAGAACATGCACTGATTGAACTGATGTGTTTCACAAATATATTTCTGGAGAAATTTGGATCGGGGGAGGGCGTTTTTTATTCTCATCTGCTGCGCAAAATATCTCTGGTTGGCTGGCAAATTAATGTTTTTGTATGTACACTGGGATCTCCTATAATATGCATTTTTTCGTAAATTTCAAATGAGTTTTTTCGTGATGTTCATCACGAGACTTGACCATCATTTGTCCGTATGAAAATAATTAAATATAGTTAAAATTATGCGCCATGTTCAAAACGATTTTCCACTTAGCCGCTGTTAAATAATGCCGACGACTCAGTCCGCCGGAGATCAATTTTTTAATACTTTCTAAACATACATTTTCAATATTACTATTATGGGTTAGGAATAAAAAATATAACTTGCCCGCAACACCGACCTAGGAAAAAAAAAACTCCTCTAGAATATTATCGTCGAACACGATATGTAGAATAGCATATAGCTACTCTTTATGGGTGTCTACATAAATACAAAGTCAAAATGTGCAATTAACATATGAAATTACAAGCTACAGAACTCGTTTCAGCGACTGCGGGGAAAAAACCCCCATGCACAGAATTAATGTTTTTTAGGGCTGCACTTTAACTGTTTTTTTAGTATTGATTTTATATGAGCTCAGTAACAATAATAACACTTACACAGCGTACGCAAATGTCGTAAAAAGCTTTTGCACTTCGTTCTACCACATTACCATGTGTTAAACAATTTGTTCTTTTTTTTTTTTAATACGAATTTAAACTTTTTAAACACCGTCGCGTCGAATGCAAAACGCATTACCTAACCGAACACGGATTTCACGCCCCCCCCCTCCCGTTTGCCCGAACCGCAGCTAACACGCGAGTTTACGTAAAATGTGTAATCATTTCGATGGTTGCGACTGATTAAAAAAAAGGGGCGACGGAAATAAAGTGGCCATAAAATATTATTTTATAACCTTTAACAATTAATTAATTATAGTGCCGAAATAATGAACGGTGAAATAGAATTAAAACGTTTTCGCACAGTGTCGTTTTCGGTGAACTGTCGAAATGACCCACACTATTATTTTTTTTTTTCAGTGTGTTTTACAGTGAAAACTCAACTGCATGATTGTTAATAAGTGGCGTTGTGGTTGGCCTCAGTTACTAATGTGTGCTGAGGTCGAGCACCGTCCGGCGTCGCTGGCTGCCGGATGGGTGACTGGCCGGCTTCACGGCAACAAATCCTTGTCCCACATAATCGAGTGTTTCTCTCAAATCAATCGTACTCCCCTGCCACCCCTTTAAAAATGCCATGAATGCTTAAGATCAATAAAAAAATAGTAATTATGATATAAAGCAAAAGCTGTGTAATCATTCTGATGTTTAGAGTAGGGTTTGAGTGTCACTCGTCATTGAGAAGGTAATGAGTCATTACCTCAGCGTTACATTCTCATTTTTTGTTTATTTTAAGTTTTTTCAATAAGTGTTGTTAGCTAATCTCAATTAGTACCTATAGTGTCCTCATAAAAGTAGGGCTTTTGAACTTGTATGGACAACATACCATAATATTATCGTTGGTACACTCTTTTTCGATAAAATTATTGCCGAATCGTGAAAATTGAAATTATAATTATTAATTATAAAATAATATTAAAAATATTTTAAAACTGGTATATTTGTCAGCAAACTGAGTTTTCGACGAATTGGACATGAATCGAAGAAGTAATACAATTAATTGAACTCACAAGTCAACTCAAATTTGAATATATTTGTTTGATCTAATTCTTAAAACAAAGTTTTACCTTTTTTGTGTAATTAAAAAATTAATAATTAATAATAATATTTATTTTTAAATTAAATTTTTTCACCCACCTAAGTAAATTGTTTGGTCATTTTTTGAGTTCATTTTCTTAGAGTTCCTAGTTCATCTTCGCATATTTTTTTTAGGTGAATTTTTGAGTATTTTTAGGTATTTTTAGGTCATTTAAATTCTAGCTCTAGTAATGACTAATGAACAAGTTAACAGCGATAAACCATTGTATACGAATATGATGAAGAACGATTTTGAGTTGAGACGGTCCAATATACATTCTGAGATATTTTATTAAATATTTCAATCTATATTAAAATTAATGATGGATACCAACTATTGTACCGTGTATATCTGAACACCGACGGGCGACGACGTACCAGTGACATTTTGCTAATGTATTTTCAATACTTTAAATTCACATAATATGATAAATACAACTCATTATGAGGAACCTTTTCTTTTTTTGCTTTTTATCATTAGCTTCTAATAAGAACACTATGATAGCTCTACAGTTATACAACGAAAAAATATCACAGATAGTACAGTTTAAGTTTAAAATATCAAACAAGATTAGTGTTTACTATCCCTCCATAATTTATTTTCGTACGATTTTTTTTCTCATTACAATCTTATCCATTAATAATTACAACACCCCCATTGATGTCTAAAATATCCTATAAGGAACCTTATTGGATTTTATGTTTAAATGACAATTTTCGTTTTGACTGAATCTTCGATGTGTTCTTAGTTATTCGCCGTAATTAGAAAATATACAACAGAATAATTCATTAATTCAAACACTAATTCACGAGACCGTTTGATTTTGAATAGGCGCTTACTACATGACCAAGACCATTTTGCCAACCAAATTCACGTATCCGGTTAATCCGGTTCAAGCAGTGAACGTCATCGTAATGTTTAATGTAATTTGTGATGAAAAAAAAAATGAGATAATTTTTAACTGTTTTTAATTTTGTAAACCATTTTACCTTTTACGTCTTTATACGACATCAAAATTATTGTTGCAGTGTCCAACCGTATATTATGCTAGGTAAAAACCCCTAAACGAATAATTCTTTTTAAAACACTACACGATATTATTGACCAGGTATGGCGTGAGAAAAGACGTGTTTTTTGTACTTTGATCACTTTTATTATACTTCCAATACAAATGTCCATCAATGAGTTCTTTTGCCAAATGTACCAGATACCCGCCGTTCACGTACGAGTGGCTCTCGAATTATTTTTAAACTTGAAACAGGCACATAAGCTCGAAGGCCCGCCCACACAAAATACGAATTTTCATGTCACACATAAATACATTTTTCGACATCAAATAAACAACAATGTGCGATTTGATTTTATGTTTTTTCTACCTATTCTTGACATTTACCATACACCCACCCATACCAGAAATAAAACTCTTTTTCAACAGGCGACTGAAGTGTATTATACGTAGAATTTTGCATTTTAAATAGTTTTTAACTACACGGAACTATATACGCACACCGGTTTAGTCAAAAGGATACTCCTACTTTTAAATCAAAGTTCGATTTATGTCGATAAAATACTCGTAAGTTGATTTTTATATTATATAATAATATTACATTAAACTTCCTCTCATTGTTCATATTATTATTATTATTATTATTATTACACGAACCATTCTGCTAACATAGTTTCGCCGACTCTTATTATTATGAATATTGAATACCTATTGGTAAATTAATATTTTCGATTAAAAAAAAAAAGATTTCCTTTTTTGAACTGTTATGACTAATAGATAATTAATATTGAGTTGTATATTTTTTAAATTTGAACTTTGTGATTTTTTTCAAATATTGATGTGTTCCATTGGGATTTTTTTTCTTCTAGCAGATAAAAATAAAGGCAGTATCCTCATATTTCAACAAAATGATTAGTTAAAAATCAACAAGCATGATAAATATTGAAACAGTCGGATATTAAAAGTGAAGATTTATGAAGATGGTTGTCACAAATACAGAAACTATATTTCCTGTGTACACATACTATTTTGTTTCAAGCATTGATACAGCTCCATAAAATTCTTTGGGTTTTTAGACTATTCTCTTTAATTTAATTACGAAATCGATAGTTTAAAACATCCTAATTATGATATTTTGCTAATTAAGAAGGCGTCGTACACGGAGTTTCATCAAGTATTCGAATATTTGTATTCAAATACTTTTTTATTCGAATACGTATTCTGAATCATTTTTTATTTGTATTTTTTTATTCATTAAAAATATACTTCATCAACTTTAAAAATAGTTTACAATTGTGACAAAACCAATTTTTCAATTAAGAAAACAGGAACATCTAAGTTATAAACAATGGTATTTCTCTTTGAATGAAATATGATTGACCCACTTTAATTCCCAACCATTACAAAACTGACAAATATTAGCGTGAGGGCAGGGGGGTAGATTTGAATATTATTCGAGCTCAATTGGCTCGAAAATTAGGGTGAATTGAAACTCTTATAAAATGTAAAGGTAAATTTATTATTTAGAGCATCGCGTAGGCTTTTTATTATAATTTAATTTTAAAGCGAATTATGAGTATTTTAAACTGTACATTGTTTGTATATCTTCAAACTGTCATAACTCACTTTTAAATTAAAATATAACGAAAAATCCACGAGATAACCTGTACAATATTTTCACCTTCAAATTGTGTGACGTGCCAGTTCACTCTATAATTTTCAAGCTAACTGTGCTAAACTTGATCTACTGTGAGTAAAATTTGCTATGCCCTACGGTGCGTAATACTGAGGAAACCTTGCGGATACGAAGTCCTTTCAAACAATGATAATCGTTCTTAAAAAACGGAATTATAATTACATAATATTATGAGATAAAATACGTCGAACCATATGTTATTCAAAGGTTTTATTTCATCGCTCATCGTCGATTTTGCCCCCTACCCTCCCCGCCTTTCATACATTGCACAATGTTTGATTTTATTTGGTATTGCGTTTGTTGGAAATCGCTATATTATATTGTATCGGCGATAGGTACGCGACGAGTCAATTTTAGATACTCGTATATACACGTCATGTTGTATAAATAACGTGATTCGAGAAGAATTTAATTTATTTCAGTGTTTAATAAATAAAATAAAAAATACCGTTTCAAATTATTTTACGATTACGGTTGAAACGCATATTATTTAAGTTTTCGTCTGGTACAAACGTATGCTATTGGCGCGCATTTCGTCTGTACACGCAGTCAGTCTTTGGCCTGTCCGGTGACGAAAAATTTGACTAGAAAAACGGTAAAATGATATTTAGTCTTAATGCGTATGGTAAATGCCCTATTACAGTCTCCTTGTTATTCGCGAAATATTTTCTCGGTTGTTCAATTTCATTTGCATATATACTTTCAATTTGCATTTATTTCTTAATTATAATTCGTGCTGTTTAAAACGCCGCCATTAAATTCAAAAAGTTAACGAAGTCACAAATTAATTCGAAACTCTCAACTAGGTACTGTCAGATGCTACTATATTATAAAGTTAATTATTCGACATTCAAGCAATAGACTTCATTCTGCAGTATAATTATTATTTTTATCTTGTAATAATAATACATTAGAATTATTATGGTTTTGAACGCTTGCGCAAAAAAATTAATTGTATTGTTTCGCCACACCCAAATAGTATCGAACCTTCCGATAAAATGTGAGACACTACATCATAATTACGCAAGGCCTACCAAGAACTTAAGCAGAACTGAATATCGATACATGTAGTGTTAAATTTAATTTTCTAAGTTCTAATAATGACAAATAAATATAAGTGAACAACAGTAAAAATAATTTCCCTGCCGATAACGAACCTCAACTGCACAGTCCACACCATGTACACTTCGCACCTATGGCCTTTAAAAAATAAGAAGTGACCACTGCTAACTCAGGGCTTGAAATCGATTTCAATAGTCGATAAATGTCGTTAAAAACCATAAAATAAATCAAACGTGATATCGAAATTAAATATTTGTTTGAATGATATTCAAAATGTATGTTCGGATCGAAAAAATGTGATTCAATAATTCAAACCAAAATAATAATCGTTTTGTATTTTCATAATAATATTCTTGTACAAATAAAAAATTATACGAACTTAAAATTCAACAATAGCCTATTAGTTCAGGTCTATATTGTTGTTATTATTATTGCTTTATTAAAAAAGAAAGTCTCGATGACGTGACCAATGGCTTGCTGTACACAATATGGTCTTAAATAATTTAAATTAAATTGTACAATCCAATGTCTTTCATTAGTAAAATTATATTTTTGATGGATTCTTCATCGGGGCCCAGTGCGTCTTGGAGGTGTTCAGATGTATTGTATTATTGTCATGCCTCTTTAGTGTCTCTACATTCGGTAAAGATATGTTTCATCGAAGATGCATATGCGCATTTAAGACATATTTTCGGTGGTTTTTTTTTTCTATATTTTTGTTAATACGTAGATAATGATAAAATATAACTAATATTTTGTTGTTTTTTTTTTGGCATGTTGCACAGCAGAGAGAACGATGACAGGTATCTCGAAGTTAGAAATCAGAATTAACCTCGTAAAAAATGTAAAATTAATATTTTGAATAAAAAATTAATGCAAAACGGTGTTCAAAATCCAACCAAAAATCATAATACAACTAAATTAATATTGAGCAACAATATAAAAATTATAATATCAATAAATCGTTTTAAATTTGAATTTAACTCAGAAAAAACCAGATATCGATGTGTGAAATTGAAACTAAAATCAAAATTTTGATTTCAAGCCCTCATCGTTTACCAATAGTGGCGTTCAGCTCCACTTACCACTTACCACTTAAGAGCATACAACTCAAACGCCGAAGAAACCAGTAAACAATAATAATATACATAATACATTGAAATCCTTAGGTGATTTAAACACGAAATAAAATCATAAACAAGATCATAGAGTTCGAATTAATCTAAAATAGAACTAGGTTGATAATTTAGATTTACCGTAAAATCAAAGTTAACCTAAAATATAACTTAGATAGGTAGATGAT
Organism: Myzus persicae; assembly: GCF_001856785.1. Taxonomy (NCBI): domain Eukaryota; kingdom Metazoa; phylum Arthropoda; class Insecta; order Hemiptera; family Aphididae; genus Myzus; species Myzus persicae. Next base: position 80,003 of record NW_019101482.1, on the reverse strand, counting down.
GTTGTTGCATATATTGACTCTCGTGTAACACGATTAAAAACTAATTACAACATTAAATGCACTCCGACCGAGCGGGGTTTATGTACTTTTAGACTTTATAGTTATACAGATACCAATAAGTTAGACATAATCTAGAGTAATAACAAGCGAATCGCATGACTGCAAAGCGATTTAATCTTTACTTCTTTTGAAATTGAAGTATTTAGTGATGTGCTGTGAACGTATCGTAAAATAATTTAATCACATTACGACATAATTAATCACTCACAATAAAATGTGTGTGGATATTTGTAAGTGAACGTAATGACTAGAGTGACGCTAATAATTATAATTGTTACATGATTTTTGTTCAAAGAATATATGAATGTTAAAATAATATATTACATTTTGTACGCAATGCATTACAAATTCAAAAACATGCATTAATTTAACGAAATTTTAAAATACATCATACATTGATTTAACAAAAATCCTAGGTTAATTTATAAATTATTGCATGTGGATTTTTCAGGAAACGAACAGACAGCGTAAAATGTATTACACTTGAGGTGTTATAATTCGTATTACAACGGTGACCGTAGCATACTTGACTCGTCTAAAACGGAATTCCTGTCTATTTTTTGGGCACATTATGTCCCTTTGTCCCGGTAAACTTCGAACGATGCGTATTTTTGCCCGGTTCTCATAGAAGACGGCCAGGTTAACTCAATAATACTCAATTACTGCAATATTATGTGGGCTAAAAAAAAAAAAACCTGTACACAAACAAAGAACAAAGCAATATTTTCAGAGACTTACATAGAAACCAAAATTTAAAACAACAGATTTCGTTGATCCAGACAAGTGCGGACCGACAATGTTGTCAGCTTCGAGCCTTAGGCACGCCGCATTGTGTACAGTGGTATAAATTTAGAGACCATCATATAATATGTATAATTGCTTTGAAAATATGTCGAAATCGCCATGAGAAATGGATTAAAGTTACACAATAAAATCATGTAATATCAAATATAAAATGTACGATTGACGAAGAATCCATTAAAAATATTTTTTTATTTATGAAAGATTTTACGGACTGTACAATTTAATTTAAATTATTTACGTACCACAGTATGTTAAACAAGCCAATGGCGTCACTCCATTGGGACTTTCTGCTATAATAAAAAAATACAATATAATTGTTAATTACTTGTATTTAAATAGCATGATGTATATTAATGAATTACAGAATATTATATTATAATAGTATTAGAAAAAAAAAAAATGCTATGAAAAAATATTTAAAAATTAAAATATGATATTTTTCTGAATTAAAATTTATAATTATATAAATACCTAAATAATTGAGTTATTCGAAATTGTATCGTCTGTTACTCTAAGTATATTTACGTAATTAAAAAGTACGTTCAACGTCTACATTCGTTATCGGTGCGAAAAAAATTAAAAAAATTGGCGTTAAATGTATATTAACATTTTAATTTCCTGCCAACACTGCAACGTGAGTGTTAACCGTTTTATATCATTCATTTTTTTTTTCAAAACATACTCGAATTTAACATCAACCTGGAATACGTTGGCCAATAAATTATAATCATCGATGTATATTGATAATTCTACGACGCCCGTACGAGGATCTGTTGAACGCTCTTCTGCCATTAAGACAAATTCTAATGTGAAAATGTACATCGTAGTTATATTTCAATCGTAAAATTACCTATGAAATAATTGTTCGTATATTTTATCAAGTGAGCGTACAAAAATATTGCAAAACCGTTGAAAATCGCAAATAAATCGCAATATAAAATCAAATGAGAAGACTGTAATATCGGTCCGGTCCGTGATCATATCTTATCAGATTTGATTTACTTGGTATGAATAAAAAGTTGCGATATCCTGTCTTTAGTTTTAGATCATAATCATTATTATGAACAAGCCCGACCATCGTCGTATTAACAGCACACCTTGTCCTAGGTCATTATCTCCGAAATACCTACCTTTAAAATATTACAATAATTGTTAAGGTATTTTTTTTTTTTTTTAAAGCTAAGCCAAAATTGTTTATGCTGTTTTATAATTGTGCGCAAACCATAATATGACCCTGAGTCCGTAAATCAAAGTTTGTAATCGCGTTTCATGCATTTTAGACCACTTGAGCAACTGGTATGAAATCGACTGTTTGCTTTGCCGACTTCGAATTCATAAGAATCAGAGTTTTTTAAAATAATTGTACAGACGCATTATATTCGTATGATAGATTTGAATAAATCAAACAAATACAAAATCTAACAGAGTGTCATAAGGGAAACACATTTCGTATTAAAAATTCATAAAAAATAATATAGCTAAAATAATTAATGCAAAAAAAGGCGGGTAAGTGGACGTCACTCTGCTGTACATTAGGTGTCTCAAGAGGTTACCGCATGGGATGGTATTAAATTTGAATTCAATGATATCAAATCGTTGTATACGAAAAACGATTCTGAGCGGAGACGGTATGTCAGTTTAAGATATTTTATATTGTTATTATTTATCATTACTATGGTAGCCGATAAGTTCAATTGATATTATTCATAAATTATCTGTGATGATGGAAAAGTATCAAATATACCTAAGTAAAATTGGGCTGTTTTTGGAACCGATTCACTACAAAATGATAACCATTATTTCTTGTGTTAATATGCAATTTTGTCCAAATTTGGACTTAAAATTATGTCTGTAAAAATAACTGTACTCATATAGTTTTTAGATTTATTAGTTATGGAAAAAACTGCTTAAGTGGAACCTAGTTTTAAATGTTCAATCCTTAGGTATAAAAATTGAACATCTCATACATTTTTGGCTGCAAAATCTTCTTTAATTATCAACTTGATAAATATTGTCGAATTTGAACTTTAAATGCTTATATAAAAAAAAAAAACAGTGCTTATTATGTATTTTAAATATTTTTCAACTGTTTATGTAACAAGTTATCAAGAGCCTTGTATTAAATTTTAATACTTTTTGACCCGACCAATAAAATTGTGTTGACTTTTATCGAAAAAAAAGGAAAATGGAAATGTCCGTCAACAGCCTAAAATGAGTCAGAAATTTCGAAAATTTTATCAAATATATGAATTGATGAAATGAACATTTGTTGTCAATTTCAAGTGTCTGCAGTAATTCGTTTTTGAATTACAACAAAATAAGAGAATCGCTACAAGAGAAATCCAATGTTGTAAAAATATCAACTTCAAATGCTCACAAAAATATGATTTGACTTTTCGGTAGAAATTTTTATTTTGGTAAACGTAGAAAAACTTGTCAGGAATCTTGTAATAAATGTTTAAATCTAAGATATAAATAGAAAATTTTTTATGAATTTCGAACTAAATAAAATTTGCTAATTTTCATGATTATTACGAATTTTATCAAAATTCTAAGTTTGAACACTCATAACAAACTATTGTGGATTTACGCTCAACTTGTATTTCCATTAACAACAGCTTATAAGAATTTAATTTGCCTGTAAATAGTTCAACACAAATCAAAAATATTTTGAAATTTTCATGGTCTACAGAAAATTCTTACACAGATATTTAGTGACAATTTCATGTATCTACGGCCATTTTTGTTAGAGTTATACTAAAAACCAAAATCGATTTTTTCGAAAAATGGTTTTGCTTAAAAATTCCCGTTTTTCCTTAAATGTTTATTTGTTTTTCCTGTTGCTTTTGAAACTATTGGGAATTAAAAATTTTTACCTCCCGAGTGCACCAACTAGATTCACTTTCCTACCAGAAACGCTGCTGTGTAAGAAATCGAAGCACTTTTACTGGCGAGAAACCGTGATGACAGACATACAAAAAATAAATAAATAAATATAAAAACACTCATAATTGTAAAATCAATACATTCATCGGTCCGTTCAGAATCTAAAATTAATAACGATGAGTATATTTTACATTCAGAAAAATGTTATTTAATAATTCAAAAATTATGGGAGGAAAGTTGTGTTTGGATATTTACCAACGCATTTCACCGCGCCGAGTGTGATATTCACTGATTAAATAATTATTGTTCGCACTAAATGGCACAGAAAAATATATTTTATCATGTAACAGAATATTAGAGCATAATATTATATTATGAGGTTAAAGAAGTTGTTTTTTTTTTTTTTGGTGTGGTTAAAATTTTTTTTAGAAAACAATGCCTTCATCATTAAAATAGGCGAGCAAATTCACAAAAACTCTCTGCCTCTCGTGTGACCTATAATAAAAACATAAAATAATAACCATAGACACCAGAGGTATTGCCTGATTGTCATCTCGGGGGGTACACAATACCGACAATGGATTTTATTTATTATAATAATAACATGATATTCACTAGAAGTATATTCGGAGAGTGTCAACCGACGGCTCAAAGTTCTCCGAACTCGGGTACGTCGATACAGCCACAACAGCAACAACAATAATGAGCTTCACTGAATGACGGTCGGCAGTTTTGTCCGAACTAACTTTCTGTGGTATCAACAAGAAAATAGGTAATATGTCTAATATCATAATAACAGTATATTTGGTCATAAGCACCAAAACGAAACGGTTACGTCTACACAATAATAATATATTATTATAAATTTATTTGTTCCGCGTGATCACTGTCTATTATCACTAATCACTGTATGAATAACTCTCGAACTCATAATGAACAGAATATTCTAATATTTTCGGTCCGAAACCGTTTTTTCCCGACAGCTTTTAATGTATTCCTTTCACTATATCACGTCACGAATATTGACTCCTCCTAAAATCTGTTTTTTCGTTTTGATTATCATCTATTATGAACACGAATATGTCACGGCGTTTCCCGTTTTTTTATTACCTATAATAGACTAAAGTAATCGTCACTAGAAAAAAATCGAGGTACGCACAAATACGAGCACAACTGCGGTCTTTTGATCACAAAATATGTTATCACGGCGGTATAGGTTATATAGTTGTAATTAAAATAATTTAAGTTTGTGATCTATCGTGATGATGATATCTGAGCATGAAATCAAAATGAAAAATTTTGATTTTAATTCGAACATCAAATTTCACATGTCGAAATTAGTTTTTTTCAGAATTAAATTTAAAATAATATTTTGATATTATACAGTTATGATAAATAACCATTTTTTTCTCTCATTTCTAGCTTTGTATAGATGAAACAATTTTTAGAAATTGGTACCTTCATAACCGATTGCTAACATTCTATTCGTCACACTATAAATGTTGTAACCAATACCAACTTTGTATATTATTATTATTTCTATTATTTCTAAAATAAAAAAAAAAATTAAATTTTAATTAATAGATCGTTATTATAGATCGTAAAACGATTGTTAAAATCGATTAGGTTGTTCCAGATATTACCCCGAAGAAACTGAAAAATTGTCTTCTTTCTATATTAGTATAGATGTATACCTACACTTGACTAACAGATATTTTTGACGATCATTTTTTAATCATCAATTATTACATATTATTAGCATCAAAGTGGGGAGGATGGGCACGGAGCTCATCCCCTTCTTATTCAGGTAAGGCAAAAATATGTGTCGTCCTTAACTGAAGTCTCCGAAGTCTGGGGGGGGGGGGGATACGCTTAACAAGACATTGTTTTAAGTGACGTGCAATGTAAATTAGTTTTTATTTGTCTTTTTAGTGAAATGTATAAAACTAAAATACATTTAAAATTTAAATACATTTTTAAACATTTCAGATTCAGCGGCGGGGATTCAAAAGGGGGGGAATAGGGTAAATACCCCGTTTGAGCTTATTATACTCAAATTTATTACATTGTGGCTTGTGAGAAATACTAGTTATATTCGTATCGTCATGACGATAATAACGTACCCACTACCCAAAAGCACGGCGATATTAAAAAGTATGTTATTAAGTATGAACAGTATCTGTTGGATAAATTTTAATTACCCCCCTCGATACATTTCTGGATCCGCCACTGTTCAGACTAAGAAACGCAATTTATTTTTACCGAGCGGGCACAATATGTGTAGGTAGGATCAGGTTTCTTGGGAGGAAATGCGTTTCTACATCCTGTTGACACAAACTCTTTGTGAACAAATCGGTGTGCGAAAGGAAAAAATAATGGGGCTGCAGACTTCGTGTGCTTTTTAAAACTGTTTGTTTGGATGCAGACTTGCCAAGAGCTGGGGAGCGCTCCCAAATTCTCAGTGACTATATCACACGTAATACAGTCTCCCGTCAGCATTTTTCCCACTTTAACCATACCGCGAACACGAATTATAACGTTTAATTTTTTATCGAGCATGTCTATAGCGCACGCAGTGTTATTGCCGAAAAAAATGTCCACCGAAAACGATCGTGTCGTGGGCAGGCATTTGTTTGCGGTCGTCGTACGGATGGTTTTTATTAGAGGTCGACAAAAGTGGATTTAAAACCCGATCGTCCGGGGGCGACAACCGCGCGGTTTGCTGTCGATGAGTCTCTCGCAAAGTATACCTATTCACGTCCGCATAATAATAACAATAATAATAATAATAATAATAACAATAATAATAATAATAACAATAATAATGATAATAATGTAGCCCTCAATAGCCGGTGACGACCATACGACTATAAAAATACGCACACCGGACCGATTCGCTGTGTACGACGAGCGTCGGCCGACGGCGTGTGAACATAATATTATTTTGTGATTGGAATATCGACTTACCGTTGTATCAAGTGATTATAATTTTTCGAATCGCTTCCGCGGGGGACGACGCGTGTGATATTTTAATCGATCGAAACCACACGCATATATAATACAGCAGTCGTCGCTATGGCTGACCACCGTGCAGGTATAATATTATAGTCGTACAGTGACAAAACAATGATATTATGCAAACCGGTGGGATAATTCGGTCCAAGTGCAGCCGCGATGGATGGTAACCTATAACCTTATATTATATTGTACGCGGATGTTCAGACCTGTGTTTCGCCTCATATTATTATTCTGTTGTATTTCATCAGATTTAAGCCGGGCTCCTGCAGTATTACGATTATCATTAGTATATTATTATTATCATTATATTATAATTCTCTATTGTATAATATTATTGTACACGGATATAACATAATATAGCCTATATATAGGTACTATAGATGGCCGCCTAGTCATTATCAAGTGAAACGGTCCGCAGTACGCCAAGTGGTATTATATTTGTAAACAAACCTTATCAGTAGGGTTCGGATTCGAAGGCAAATCCTTTCTTTTATTAATCATGATAGAAAAATAATTTTTACACAAAAATGTGTTTCATTTAATTTCTTAGACGATGAATCTTTTTTTTTTTTTTTGCCTTTTTTTGCCTTTTTACTTATAAACGCCTATTTTGTGTTTAATTTTTCAGTTGATTTTATAATTTTATACACAGCTTGCGTATTATCGCTGCAAATGAGTTTTATTGTTCGCAATATTTATCGATATCGTCTTATCGAGTATTTGGTTAGGTTCAACAAAGTTATATCGAAGAACAAATAAGGATGGGAAAATATCAAAAAGATCAACCAAGTATTGATTGGAGAAACCACAAGCGCTGACGATCTATCAAGTAGCAATCTTAATTTAGATAATTATTTAAGTATGAAATACGCCCCGATAACTTCGGTGGACGTAGAAAGATCGTTTTCGACGTACAAAAACATTTTAACCCCTAATCGTAGCCGTTTTTCCGAATACAGCTTATCAAAATACATGGTAGTCAATTTTTTTTTAATACCAACTAGTTTATTTTTCATTAAATTAACTAGTATAACTCAAGTAAGTTAATATTTAAAATTGTTTTTAACTAATTCTGAGGACAAACCTGGTTAAAAAAAAAAGGTACCTAATCTATTTATACAAAATAGCATAAACTTAATGCAGTTCAGTACTCATGCTCATTTTTAATTTGTATTTTTCTCAAAATGTGTGCATTTGAAAGTGTTTAAAAAAATGTTCACTATTTTATTTTGTAATATATTTGTGAATTGCTTTTTGATATAAATTAAATGCTTTTTTTTATTGATTATATTGCCTTCAAATCCGAACCCTACTTATCAGTATAAAATGTATTAAATCATAATATTACGATACGTTTTGATTTCAAATTTCGATGCATTTCATATTCACGCCTCCTCTGCATAGTGATTAGTAAACAGTACGCCTTGTTACAACTGAAACTTTCTTTTTAATAGTCATATAATACTTGTGATAATTCACGATGATTGATCAACAGAGTTCCTAAAAAAAATTGTACCTAAAATGTACACTGTTTATAAATACCAGTGGTAATTTTTCATATTGTTCCTAGTGTGATAGCTGTTAGTGAATTTTCTTTTACGATCAATATTTTGAAATCGTGATTAAAATTAACTAAACCTAACCCCGTACATATATACCTACACAATAGTATTACAAAATCCTACAAAAGTGATTAGGATTAACATTTAACGAAAAAACATAAGGATTTTGAAATTATAGGACAACTATCCGAATTTACAAATACATCATAATATTATCTACCGTAAAATATAACTATAAGCGACTTAGAGGAAAAATTAGCATAATTGATTAATACGAAAGAATAGTCTTTGTCAATTTTTGTCGCGTACCGACGGGGCTTAAGAAGTCACATGAAAACTGATTTTCATAAGAATAATGTAAACGTACACTAAAAAACTTTTTAGCAATTATTATTGTTATGAACGTCAATTTATTAAGTCGGTATAGCAGTCCCACGTTTGCACAGTTTAATTCCTTAAACATTAATATTTATCGAACTCAGATTTATTGTTCACACAAACCAGGGGTTCTCGTACTTTTTTGTTCGCGGAGCCCTTGTGTTCCTAAAAAAAAATTACGGATTCCCAAAACTCAGAGATGTCAACAATAAGAGGCAACAATAGTTCATAAATAATTATGTTAATTTAAAAAAAACATATTGTGGATTAATAAAATATAGTTTACAGTTTTAGACGTTTGAAATAATACATATTGGTACGGTCCAAACAATATTGAACACAAGTATACAGATTAAAAATGTACCCAACTCGGAAATATAATAACAATTTAATAATTTGAATTTAATTAATACGGGTAATATCAGCGCAGGGAGCCACGGAGCCCCTAGACTACTCGCGGTCTGAGAACCGCCGACGACATTGACATTTATTTTTCTGTCCAAATCAGGAGCGTTGACGACATTTAAAATTCCGTTTGTAATTGATAAAAAAAACAACAACGTCGAGTCGCTCGAATAGTTTTCAATACACTTTAGCTACTGCACTATTATTGATGTTGAGATCAATCTCAACCCGATTTTTCACGTGAACCGATTTGGAACGAGGATGTGGACGGCAATAATCGTGTCCGCATTACTATTTAATACGAGGTAGTCGTCGATATTGCAATTTGCAGGTATCGCAACTAATCGATTCGCTCGTCTCGCGGCTGAAATATAATACGAAATGTTAAATATTATTATAATTGCATTAGCGCGGTGTCGAGTAATACCTATGCAGATTTTATTTAAAAAACGTTTTCACCGGGTTCGACTGTAGATTTTTCGAAAGTATCGGACAATTCAAAAGTGCGCGCACGGACAGGGCTCTCGCGCGTAACGATCATCGGAGTCGACGCGAACAATAATTGACGACGGAACATCAAGGAACTGCGGGCATGAGGCACGAGGATGATATTATAATCGGACGGTTCTCGGATTTCGCGACGAGTGAACTATACGCGCATTCGAGTACCCGCGAGCGTGCACTGTTTGCCGGGCGCAGATGAGTTCGATTATTTTTACGATAAATATTTTAATCGCGACGATATCGCGGAGGCGTGTCTACCCACTTGGACCGCTTTATGCGAAATATGGCGGACCACTTCACTCTCGTGTACATATTATATCAATGATATCGAGGCGGAACGTCGCACGTCCGCCGAACCGAGATTAACCTCAAGACTTCCGGAACGCCTCTCGGTAAACTCTCGCGGCTGCGACGGATCTCCACCGCCGCCGCCGCCGCCGCCGCCGCCGCCGCCGCCGCCGCCGAATTCGTCACAAGAGCAAACCGACGAAAAACAAACTATACACACGCACCACAAGACTTGCGTACACGAATTATAATATCAGACTTATAATATCTGCACACATCCGTGCGGAAACCATATTATGTTGGTCCTCGACGAAAAAGGTCCCCGCGACGGCCGAAAAAAAAGAAAAAAATATCGAGACGGCCGCCGCAGGACGCGGCGGCGGCGTGTCACACACCTGTCGTCGAACGTCCAGCTGACGATGTACAACTTAGATCATATAATATATGTTACCGTCAATGTCGTAAATTCAGGTAGTGATGATATTGACTAGTTAATTAATATAATGCCTGGGTAACTACTTAGTCATTATCTATATAATCAACATATATTTGTAACATTGACTTGATAAATCAGACGATGTTATAATTTGATAAATTCACTAGTTATTATAACATATCCTATCGTCGTGTAGTCAATGTTATCTTTTATCGTTTTAACTTTAAAAACCCACGTTAAGATTGGGTGTCTGTTTTATAACGAATAATAATAGTTATCTTTTATAGTTTTAATACTCACGGCAACTAACCTAACATAAGTATTGTTACAGTCTACGTTGTGCTTTCGTATAATATAATTTAAAGTTTCGTATAGTTTTTCATTTCGAAAAGTGTTGAATTGTTTTATTAAAAAAATGAATTCAAATGAAATGCGTCAAAAATTTTACAAAGCATTATCTGATTTATTGAAAAATAAACGTGAAGATAATAAATCATTTTTAAACAAAGAAGAATATATGTTAAGATTGCAAGAAGTTAAATTAGCTAAGGAAAAAATTGGGAAGAAAAGTGCAAAGAATTACAGATACATTCGTAAGTATGATATAATAACACTCAATGGGCAAGAACTGAAGGATTTCAACGGTGCCACTGCAAAACAAAATGCAAAACAAATAAATGTACTTGTAGATCTAATAACCGGCTTTGTACATCGAAGTGCCATAACAGCTTATCATGCGAGAATAAGTGATACCCATACGTCATAATCAATAATCAACATACAAGTCTTAAAATAATAATTATTATGAAAAAATTAATTTTTTCTTATATTTTTTTTTTTCATTGTTTAATCTTAAATAGTAAATATAATATATTATATCTAAAATTATCAATGGCTATATAGTTTTAGTCAATAATGACAATGACTGGTCAATCATAAAAATTATGTATTAATATTAAATTTGTTCTATTATTGTCTATCTTAGTTAGGTATTCTGTAAAATGACTAGCCAATAATATCAATGCCTATGTAAAACAGTCAGTGTTAACATAGACTAGTCATTTTTAACAATACCTAATTATCATCATTGACGGTAATATATACAATTATACACTGGATAGAGCTATGGCTTAAAATCGTGAACCATATAGCTGTTCGAGCGCGAAGTCATCACTGCGCATGAGCAAAGACGTATATGATCTAAGCATTCAGTACCTACAATCGTCCTTATCACTACAAAACATTATTGTTCCTTCCCCGTCCCGCGCGATCTATTTCATTTCTCACGCGTGCGCAATAACTACTTCGGGCATGAACAGGTCTGCTTCAAACGCGGACTACGCGTGATATATAGTCGCTATAGCAGGCTGCTCTATCCAGTGTATATGATCTAAGATGTATAATATGTATTATGTTATCACGAAAACAATAACGATAAGCGATAAGCCCCGGCCGGAGCGAAACCGGAAAAACAAAATATATGCGGCGGCGGCGGCGGCGGCGGCGGCGGCAACAACAACAATAATATTATAACGACCGTGTAGCTGCAACAGCAGCCAATGATATCGTTCCGACGTTCCGCGCGCAAAATAACGGCGGCGGCGTAGTAATCGGCTTATCATTCATTCATACAATCCCGAAACGAGTGAAATCTATATTTCCGGCGGCGGACGCTTAAAACCCGGACGGGGCGGCGGCGGGGGGGTTTCGCGGTCCAGCGGGCGGCGGGCGCGAGTCTGCGTGCGTGTGCGCGTGGGCGTATGCGGCGGGTGTGTGTGTGTATGTGTGTGTGTGTGTGTGTGTGTGTGTGTGTGTGTGTGTGTGTGTGTGTGTGCGGGGGCGTAGAGAAGTGCGTGCGACTCGGCTGCGGCGACGGTGGTTGATGCCGCCGCCGCCGCCGCCGCCCGAGCGATAACGGAGCGAGCGCCGGCGGCGGCTGCGGGACCGAACGGCACGGCGCGATAAAAGCCCGCCACCGTCGTCGGGTGCGGGTGCGGGGCGGCCGCGGTCGGGCGGCGGGAATCGCGACCCCCGGCTAAAAGTGCGAGTGGGTCGTCCCGCCACCGCCGCCGCCGGCTAAAAGCTCCCGGAGTCGTATATGTACGCAACACGCTCGCGCGACGGAGTCTCTCTCTCTCTCTCTCTCTCTCGCGCGCGCGCGCGCGCGCGTCGAGAAGCACCTGTTGTAGATCGCTGGCGCGCGCGAATTTCCTGCCACCGCACCCGCCCGTGCCGTTTCCGCCTTATCAACCCTCGCGGGGGGCGCGCGCGCGACGACCACCCCGTATCACCACCGGTGGTCACCGGCCCGTCGCGATCGTCGCGGTGACGGCGGCGGCGGCGGCGGCGGCGGCGGTGTCTCGCTCTCTCGGCGGCTCGCCGACGGAACCGTTTCGCCGCCGCCGAGCCGTTCAGTACGCCACAGGACACCGGAACATCGGCACGTCGCCGCCCTCCGTTCAACGCAGGACGCCACCAACGAGCACCGTCCCACCGTCACATCACATCCCGGCCCTCGCCCTCACCCCCACCCCGCACCGTACCGCCGCCGCCGCCGCCGCCGTAATCACCGACTCTGTTCTGATACGATTCAGTCGAACACACCGCCACAACAACATACTACTCCACCACCACCACCGCCAACCGCGTCCGGAGGCTCTCCGGCGACGTGTCAACATTGAATCATCACACAAACACCGGAGGTAAACAGGATAACAGTTTTTTTTTTTTAATAGATTTACGACATTTTTTTAGGGCATTTAAAAAAAAAAAAATCGTGTTTTTTTTTCGAACAATTATTATTATTACGTATCGCAGTATATTATAATATTCCGTTGACGGTTACAATATAATATAATATAATATTATTGTACGGTTGATGTCGTCATAATACGGTTTATGCGGTACATCGGGGGAGAACCTGGTACTCTGGTGGTAGCATAGGTACCAGTATACTGCAACACCTAATTGTAATTATTACGAATCACGCGAGTGTTTGAAGCCTGCCAATGCGGGTTTTCAGAGCAAAACCTTTAAGTAGACGAGCCACGTGCATCGCGATCGGCGATTACCACGTTCGTCGGCGTACGGTATTTTTTAAACTATTTTTCGCCATCGCGTTTAATACGAGTATAATCGCTATAGTTGATTGAAAAGTTTGTTAAATTGTATATTATACAACACGTCGTATTATGTAGTAGTGGTGTCACGAGCCGCTGAACACAAAATTCCAAAGACTTATTAAATTAGGCGTCTGACGGCGACCAACAAAATCGTACTGAATCGTAAACGAATATTCAAAAAATAAAAAATAAAAAATGCGAACAAGTGTGCACCGCCCCGCCGTAGGTATAGCTGCAGTGTCCACTGCAGTGCTATTGTAACTGTTATTATTGTTACGTACCTATGCGTGTCAAAATTTTAATTAAAAGATAAATCATTGCATGCGAAAAACGGTTCTTAACGGTTTTTGTACCATGTCAATCATACTTGGATAAATAATCAAATTTATAATCAATTTCGAAAACCGTGTATTTGGTGAAAAAAATTTAGTTTATTTTAAAATTTTTAAAAATGCTCATTTTTTCTTCACACTTTCGAAAACAAATTTTCAATTTTGACTTCCTGAATGCTCCAACTATAGATTCGGTTTCCTGTCAGAAAAGCCGCTGAAGTCAAAAGCAGCTGAAACCTCCCTCTAAATGTCAGTCGACGGACAGACAAAAAACGCGCATCATTGTAAAACCAAATTATTCATACTATCAGAACGTAAAAAATGGAATTATTATTCCGATGAATATTTTATAATATAATTATATTTTCGTATTGACAGTTACGTATTAATTTCATCGGCTTGGTATTTTTTAATAGTCCGGTTTGGATTGGATTCCGATAAAAATTTCAAATTTTTTTCGGTTCGAGTTTGTTAAGTTTAAAAAAAAGTTTCAGTTCATAGCACATAATCATATCATAATGCATTATACGGTTTTTTGAGATGTATTGTTGTTTTACGTATCGTAAATATATTATGCCTAGTCCGTACCTTATATTGTGTATTGCTGAGATACGAATCGATGTGTCAATATGTTGCAATATCATTTACTAAAATATGCTAAATAGGTATTACAATACGATACAGAATTCGATATTAAACATGAAATAATTATTAAATACAATTATTTTATAAAATTTTAAAGAGGTATAGTAATGGTTTTTTTTTCTAATCAAACGAAAATGTATTATTATAATTAATATCATATTGTTGTATAGCTATATTGATTTCCTTTTAAATGACTGTGATGATTGGCTTTTAAATTGTTTTAAATGAATGCAACTATAACGCACCTATTTGTTTATATTAATTAACTATTTGTATAAACATTATTATAAGACTAAATAACGATGCGTCATTTCGCAACATTTTTTTTTCCCGACATTTTGTAGTTCCTCAAAGTCTCGTATATCACATCGCATTATAATATTATATCCTTTGAGAATGACCTCCATTTTTTTAGATTTTTCAGATTTTTTATTTATGATCGTGAGATGCTTTAAAACCATTTTTTTTTTCAACAAATCTATACTTTACATTTATACACCTACACCGACAATAATCTTCTTTCGTACTGTGGTTCATAATGCTTATTGTTAATATTATTTAACCACTGTCGTCCAATCTACTGCTGCTGAGGAAAACTGAACAAAAAAACAGTCTTTTGTTTCACTTCGTTTTTCTTTGAAAAAAATTCATTGACGTGGAACAACTCTTCCCGCATAATAATTTTTCCGTCTATAAATAAACCGGGTCGTATATATTTTGAATTTTTTTCGGTGAAATTCAATTGTCGTCGGATTCTTTGTTGAACATATTTTAGTTCGCACACTTCTAGTTGAATGTTTTTTATTTTTTTTGTGCACAAAAATAATATGGTTATTTATTAATTTTCAATTGTATTTTTTTGCCCTATTTTACTGCAGACGCGACAACGGATCAATTAATATCAGGTGAAAACAAAATATCGAATCTCACTACAAATGGAAGCCAAACTCGTACCTATCCGTCGCAGACGTTTATATTTTTCTGGCACAATAATATTTATATCCAATTTTAGAAATAAAATATTACTTTTTCAAAATGTAATTTTGCAGCTGTCTGGGTTATTATTATTGTTTCAAAGTTGCCGACAATAACCCAAGTAGTATACATGAACCGATCGTTTTTCGGAGTATTTACCACGATTATCAAATAACGATTTTAACCAATTGTATTTACCTGTTCTAATGAAAGGAAAAAAAATCTCAACTTGCAGAATATAAGAGAAATGTAATAATTCGTACTCAGCTAAAAAAAAACCTGTCCAATCGGAATAAAAGGTTTTTTGGTGAGTACACCTGCGATTTGTTGTACATTTTAATGTTGTGATCGAACGACGGAGAGCTATCGAAGTATCTTTTCTTATTCTCAACAATATTTCAAAATTTTGAGGGATGATTTTTGAAAACATGTTTTGATCTTGCATTTCGTTTCTAATAAGCAATAACAATGATAACTCATCCCCTTTTTCTGCAGCGAACTGCAGTCTCGCATGGTTTGAAACCGTTGTAATATTTAAGTAGTCTGACGCGACGGAAAAGCTTAAAAAAAACGATTTAAACCATAATATTACAATGTGTACCACACAATACACCTCACGTGCGCCAACAATTATAATAATATCATTACAATCATATTTCATATTTTTACGATTTTGTTGTAAACGTTTTTTTTCCTTCGCGACGACCTTTACTTCAAAATGGTCTTCGGCCTTTTTTTTCTAAATATAAATTTATACAGTTAGTAGTAATTTCTTTTTCCGAGTGAAATTGCATTCCAAGTCACGTAAACCATAGACCGCCGACGGTTTTTCCTCAGCACAAAAAAAATATACGGTGCACCTATACAGGTTTTTTCGATGCTCCTTATCAACTGTCTGCATCTTATAAACAAACATTTTTGTGCAAAAAAACTTTTGGAAAATGTTTTTCTTGGTTTTTCTAAAAAAAAAAAAACTCAAGTTCATGTCATAAATATTTCTCTATGCTTACGCTAGTTTCTATACTCACTTCATGCAACATAATTGTGTTTTGATAGTATATTATTACATTTGAAACGTCTACAGCAGTGAGTACGAATTATATTTTGTGAAGGCATATTAGGCCAAAGCGATATGGGCGTGGTAAAACAAACAGTTGGGAAAATACCGTGTGACCCATCTTGTTTACACGAAAAAATATTTTCGTCCGCCTAGCTGCTCATTGCCAGGTCAGTTTCCCTGCAGTTTGCGTGCTAGCAACGTTTTTATTTTTCGTACGAAAAATCATCAGTCAAATGGACTGAAAACGAATATTTTTTCTCTAGGCACTTGTACGTGAATTATCAACCTTGGTACTTTTTTCAACTTATTTTTACCATATACGCCAATACTGCTGAGGCTATCGACATTATAAATTTCAAATATTTATGTCAACAATTTCGTGTATGATACACGAAAGGCTTGTGTTAGTTTAATTAACTGCGATTCGTCTATATGTGTGCACGACACATTTTCTGAACCAGGTTCGTTTCTTTGGACGGTAGTCGAAGTCGAATCGACGTCGTCTCCGTTTTGGGCGCTAGCGATTCACATATTGCAGGTTGCAGGGGAGCATCGGTCCATCCATTGGGACCCTTTTGGAGGCATTCTCGAGCGGTTACGATCGGTTAGGTATCTCGTGTTGTGTATATCGACAGGCTATGGCGAATATTATTGGCTCTTGCGATAGTCGGCAATGAGGTGGGCGCGGAATCGGTACGCTGGACCTGCAGTCGCCGAGAAATAAATTTGTCGATATTCATTCACGGTGGCAATGCACGCGACAACTGAGGAACATTAACTGGGAATTAATATAATATAATATGGACTTCGGCGTGGTGGCCAGGCCATATACCGGGGGCGGTTTTCGGTCGGGTTTTCTGGCATTTCACCAATAACACGCCTTCGAAAAATACGACGCAAATGTTCAAGTCGTAATTCGCTCATACTTTTTTCGGGTCTCGGTGATCCGTAGAAAAAAAAGTTTTAGTTGAATTAAAAGTACCTACCTACAAATATCGATCGACCAGCCTGCGCGATGACGAAGTACAAAGGGGCGATAGTGAGAGACACCACATAATAATTATAAATATTAAAACACAAAGTGATTTCGATTAATACTGTGTTATGCCGCACAAGAACCGGAAATCAGAAAATAATAACGATATTTTATTGTTTCCATGGAACGTCGCATTCCTGTGGTTTGTTTTGCGTATGATTTGACCTTTGGTATATTAAAAATATTAATTATATCCAATACCCGCATTCGTGTGGTAAATAATTATTATCCGAGTTTACAATAATTCTTGAAATATTTCTATATTATGCCATCGAATCGTGGATGAAAAAGATTGCATTTTGATGTTCTTGTTAATTCGATCATAATATGATATTCCACGACAAACATTAATTTAGGAATAACCGGAACAACACGTTTATGTGAACACATGTCAGTCAATCAACCAACATAACCACAGTGTAGGTAGGTGGTTGCATTATGTTTGACACACAAACGCCCACTAACAATACAGTAATAATTCCAACCCATTTTTTTTTTTTTTTTATTAGTTAGCTTCCAAGTATTTACGATATTAATTTTTTTTAAATATCAAAAATATACTTTGAAAAAAAACTTACATGGTCATAATGCTGCAGATAATATAATATGTACTAATAGGTATACATTTGGCAATCATTTTTTGTTAGGTTAGTTTGCAAATATTTCTGATTTGGTGTTTCTAAAATATTCTCATCGTATATTAAACAAAACATTTTATAAACTAGAACATTGTTTAACTGATGTGTGGGTGTGTGGGTGTTGGGGAATCTTGATAATTGAAACCAATCCAGTGAATAAAATATGATATCATTTTGATGGTGTACGCAATGAAGGACAAGTCTCGTACAGAATTATAATACTTATACGAGAAAGTATTGGTGTCGGCGAAGAAATTCTCGTCCCACGAAAATGAGAAACACGTCAGACAGATAATAATATTATATTGCCTTCGCAAACGCGGATTTCAAATTTTCTCGAAAATGCATCTGTTTAACTGCATCTGCTCGACGATTCGACCGAGACATTAAATCAAAAATAATATCAATATTTGAATGCTCGCTTCATATTATATTCATATAAACACATATTCAGTCAAACTATTCTCGGCAGCCAGTAGCACTCAGATATTTTCACGAAATTTAACATATTATTATTATAATCTTTAATAGTTGCCTAATAACAATCCATCACGATATAATATTCTATTCTATACAATATCAGCGTGTTTAAATCATTTCATTTTTAATTTTTATTGATCGAACGCGGGAGGGGCAGGGTATAGACAGTTTTTATTTGGATTTTTCGGGGGGACTGAGCACACGTATGGTCCCCCCCCCAAAAAAAAAAAAATTTACCGCTTATCCGCCTATGTCTCTGTGGTAACATTTTAAACACGATATCATATCACTTATTTATTGTGAGGCGATTTCACGACGGAATTATTATGGCGCTTGTCATCGTTTTCGGGTCCGGGCCGCGGTGTTTGGCGACACTCGTCAGGTAGTTGACATTTTCCCCTTTAATCGTGGTGTATTAGATATTCGGTCAGAATATCATTATGTTCGACGGTCAGCGTTTCGCACGGCCATTGCGGACACGTAGAGGATGATTTATTTTGCACGAGGCGTGTCTCCGACGGTCCGCCTGCGATCCGTCTGCCGTCAACAACCCATCTGTGATCTAGGAGACACGAAAAATAATGCTTTAAGACTCGAGCTAGAATAAGGTTGTAAAAGTAGTAAGGAACAACGACGACGTCGCGGCCCGAAAAAAGAAAAAAAAATGTAATACTTCGCCGGTTAAAAAAACATTTATATGATATAGTTCCCGCATAGACGACTGCGAAGTAACGATTCGCTGTAGTTTTCGTTGAAACACGACATCTTTACACGATTTCGTAATTTCTTTCGGAAAAACCACGTGGATTTAAAAATATTTATATTGCATTGTACGTCGTCGAGAAACCGAAAATCGATTTGTCTACGTCATGTCTTCCAGCAGACGGAAAACCAAATGTGATAATTGAAAATATTCGAGTGATGAGATTACACGGACGTGTTTATTGCCCAATGTGCGCTAGTCTAGTAGGTTACCGTGTTACTACTATGAGTTACTTTATTTTTTAATGAACATTATAGTTAGTGCTTATATTATACTATTAAGTTGCGGACACATCTATTTCCTTTAGAGCATGGGTCGGGAACCCGCGGCTCTTTGGAAAATTCCCACTAATATTAAGTGTACCTATGTTTTTTTTTTGTGTATTATTGTATTTAATTAAATTATATTATATTTATATAAACGATAATAATAATAATAATAATAATGAATTGATGAAAAAAAGTTTTTCGATATTTTCTAAATTTAAATCGTATCATATTATGTTTTTAATGCCTACCAATTTTTCAATGAAATAATAATACCGTCTATATTCCGATATCCTATAATATATTGTCAATACCAGTGGTCCTTGCTCTGTATGACTTTGTATGAGTGTCCCCCCCCCAAAAAAATTTTTTTTTTAGTATCATTGTCTTAACATTTTGATTTTTATGGACTTCCAAAACACAAAAGTATAAGATGCGTATAACAATATACTGTACGTATAGTGTATAGTTAATTGGTTTAATTATTCAAAAAAAAAAAAAGTAGACTGTATTATGTTTCTTGCAGTTAAAAATAACAATGAAATAATTCATATTATAGCAGAACATTTAGCATTATCAAAAGGAAAAATCATGATGGACTCCACCGACTAAAAAAAAGGTAGTTCAAACCTGTGTGGCTCCCCGGACAACATGGTTTTGTAATTTTTCGAAAAAACGGCTGTTCCTTACGAAAAGGTTCCCGACCCCAGCTCTAGAGAGTAGTTGATGATGTCGATGTATATTATTTGATTGGAGATCTGGTCTGCGGGCTTCTCCCAGTAGATTAGATATGTGGTGTTTGTTTCGCGAGTTCCAAACTTTAAGCATTCTGCAGTTAATATAATATATACATATGTGTTTGCTGTGAGTATTCCACTCCACGAGATTCACATACCGCCCGGGGGGGGGGGGGGGTTGAGTGGTTTCTGGCCGCGGGGTGGTTATCTGTAGTGAACGTGTGCCCCGTCCGACGAAATCGCGCATTACTGCAGTATCCGATTAATTCGTGTCGACGATTTTTGAATTTTAATTTGAACTCAAGTGTATGGATATCACATGTCGTCGCGCCGGTCGACCTCTGCTGGAAACAAAAAAAAAAAAACACCATAATTATTATGTACATCGCACACGCTCTGTGAACACATACTGTTATAGCGATGAACGTGAAGCAGGGACAGCACAATTTTGTAAGCTATTTAAGTCGAAAAGAGCAAACACGATTTTGTACTCTGTAACAGAACAACTCTCGCGATTATTTTTGGAACGGTTATAATAGCTGCGACATAATTGAAACAAAAAAAAAAAACATTTTTAATTCATTTCGTTATTGCTCGTAAATATTTTAATCATGTTACAAAATATGTGTTGATGAAATCAAAAACCATTGTTTCACTTGTTGAATATTTAAATTGTACAAAAGTTATTATCTTTGAGCTACGACCTACCTACCTACATTTCGCTAATTTATTTCAAACTCCCATTTTTCCGTACAAATAACTATAGAATGGTTTTGTTTTAAATACGTTTATTAAGACGAGACGACGTGGCGATATTCATTAAAGACAAATGATTTATATTATTATATTCCATACACCTACGCGTGTATTTCATATAAAATATTTATGATAAAACATTTGTTTTGTGGCGTGCGTTTGACATTTAATTATTATCATTTCATCATTTATCACAGACGTAATAATAATATTCGTATTTCGTACAGAAATGTGTGGGACATTTGCCGTGTTATAAGCCTTTAAATCGTTTATGTCTGACCTTTAGTGGCGTTTTGTGAATGGACTTTTTTTTTTTACGTGATTTGTTTTATATTTAAAACACATTATAAGCCGATTTTCTTTCATTGAAGAGTTCATTACAAAATCGTACGTTGTTTTTTTTTCAATTTGGAAAAGTTTATTATTTTATAAAGTTTTTTTTTAGTTTTATATCGGGTTTACACAAAAAACTTTCACTTCAAAAACGTTAAAACTTGATTAAATTACGTCGTTATGTGGGAACCGCGCGTAATATAACTACATCCCGTCCCAACTTTTTTGATTTTTTAGAAGTCCATTTTTTTTAGGATTATAAAGTTATAACTCTATTTATTGAACCAGTCTCGATCGTGTCTATAACAGTAAACTTACCTACATAATAACAAAGTCTCATTTGATTATTTGTGGAACCTACAACTGAACTGAAAAAATGAAAACGTTCGGTTTTTTTAAAAATAAGTTGGTTTTGTTATCGTAATAACTCGAGTGTACGTGAGCGTATGTAACATATTATATTATTATATGATAAACAATTTAAAATAATATAATTAAAAAGTCTTATTTTCGACAGAAAAAAAATGAGTAAAATACATACGCGAGTCGTATCGTTAAACTATTGCTGGAAATAATCATTTAATAACTAAACCATAACAATAATATTACCCTGTGTATTTCTGATAAAATGATTATTGCATTATAAACGCTATAGAAATTATTGAACAATGACATATTTTTTGAAAGGCATCCGTTGAAAATAAAGGCAGGTGAAATAAAACATATTTTAAATGAAATTAATATTATTTCTATCGCGAAATATCATCAAATGTGCGGTGCGTAAACATGGTTAGAATGCAATATTATTGGTGATGCATGTTATCGTCATATCGACTGATTTGTGAATTACGATCAACGTCATCATAATGATACATTGATACAAATAAAACGATTAACGAAAACCGAAACCGCTTTTTTCATTCTGCGCACGCAAACTGTTGGCGGTTATAGTCTTGTAGATATGGTGTAAAACAGAAACCAAGATTGATAGTCAAATGATGCATCTAAAAGCAGGGTTTGAAATCGATGTTAAAAATGGATAAAAAATCATCTTAGAAATCAAAAGTGATAGGTATCAAAATCAGATATTTGTTTTATGATGTTCAGCATTTTTTTAAATTCGAAAAAAACGTATACAAAAATAATAATCGTTTTATATTTTTATAGTAATATAAAACAATTTGATATGAAATTTAAAAAAAAAATGTTCAAACTTAAAATTCAACAATAGCTGATAGGTTTATAATGTTTAGATAATGTGGATAGTAAAAATTTATGTTTCGTTTTCTTAGGCCCGTTACATTGTGACAGGTTTCTAGTAGTTAGAAATCATAATAATCGATCTTGATTTTAAATCGGAAAAAAAGAAAAACTATGTTCAAGATGTAATTGAAAACCATAGTACGAACGATTACAAATCAATATTTTGCAACAATATAAAATCCATACAATTGTAATATCGATATGTAAAAATAGAAATTTTTCATTTCGATTTCAACTCCCCTTCTAAACGACGGTCAAATGCAAAAAAAGAACTTTTTGGAAAAACCCAATCCGGCGTACGTATTACATATTTCGTATAGAACTGTGACCCAACCGTATTTAATAGATCGATTAAAATCCACGAGACAGAAAACACACAACCATTATAGGCACTTTTGCCTATAATGACCGCTCCAAAACGTTCTCTCTCAAAACGGGACATAATAATAATAATATTCTACGGCGTCGATATCGATAAATTGTAATAATATTATAATAATGTAACGATTTCATATAAATCGCTCGGGCTGAACTCAGCGGATGAATAAATCCGAGTGAAAAAAAATGAAAAAAGACGTAAAGCGTAATACGAGTGCGAGTGCCAAAGAAAAGATATAGAGAATTGGGTCTCGCTTGGTTCGAGCGCAAGACAGTTTTGTATTATAACCTATTATAAATCCGAAAGGAATAATAAATCATCGGTTTCGAAATTTGGAAATATGATTCCGACAGAAGCCCGATTCGCTATATGTTATGTTGTACGCGTGTAAGTATAGTGTTGGCGTCGTTTTTCAAACGTACCCACGCTTTAGCACCCGCGGATACGGTATAATGTGCAAGAAAAAAAGGAAAGAAAATATCAATAACAAATTTCCAAAGATTTTAGAGTACATAACGATGTTACGCTGCTGTACGCGGTTGCAGCTGTATAGGAGGCAAACATGTCTTGGATAAGGTCGAAGTGCATAATATTGTGATCGAGGCTGCAGGGCATTAACGAGCGTTAATAATTTTAAATCGAGTTAAAATGTCGAGACGATTGAACTTTTTAACTCGACGAGTTCATTTTTTGCTATTGCTATTTATTAACTCGACGAGCTCGAAGAATGAACGTTTAACCCACTGAGTTGATTTCACATTCAAACGAGTTGATTTTGATTTCAATCGTTATAGTTTTATATTTTTGTATGAAATATTATTTACCCCCTACGACAATTATTATACGACTGTATTACTATAGTAGCGTAGTACGTCTGTCGTTTGTACAAATCAACGAGCTACGTCACAATATATTATTTTAATTTTACCTATATAAAAACTTAGACTAAATTTCTTTTTTTTAATTAACTTAACTTGAATTAAAAATGTAATATTAACAAAAACTCGCTTGATTAAATCAACAGACGATTTTGACAAATCTATATAAATTGTTTGGGATCAAAATATTTAATATAATAGGGGAATCGTAAGTCCCCTTCCCCCATACGTAAGTAACATGTACAATTGTGTACGTCATTAATAATAACGTCATTAAAAAAAAAGAGGTTCGTATAGGTACGTGGACGCTCCTAATCGGCAGAAAAAAATTACTCAATTACGAGATCGATTCATTTTTATAAATTTTATAATTCAATATATTCATGACATAATTCCATATTTTAAATAATATTATTATAACTTAAAAACATCATGATATATTATGATGCCCCATGCGTGTTTTAATATAATACCTATTTACAATTACTGCGAAAAAAAACTAATATTATATTTCATATTTGTATGCACAGTGTTAAGCGTATTGAATATTTCACACGGAATGTTAGCTTTAAAATATTTCAAACTTGAAACTTTCACTCTTGTTGAATTATCAAATAATACATTTCTTAAACGTTGTGTTTTTCGATAATATGTTATGTTGGATATCATAACTAGATGGTCAGACTGATTTCAAACCTGACCAGTGATTATTATCATAACAACAGTTTACCAAAGAAAAGGTGTGCAATAATTATTTTCAAGCTTGAGCACATTATTACATGGTGTGCAACGAATGAATGGCAATTAATGTAAATATTATAAATAAATGAAGTCTATTGTTAACTTATGCAATGTTATTTTACATAATATGTTTCAGTTTTAACTGCTATACAGATTTTAATAAGCTATTTGTAGTAAAAGAAGCATATTTTCAGCATATTCTACCAGTTTGAGCACCGTCAAGAGAATATTTTAAGGTTTTTTTTTAGATCACATTATAAGAACGATATTTTAAACTCTTACGAACCTAATGATCCGCTCTTTAAATTTATATTTCGTAATAATATACTTTTTTTCCGTGTAAAATGCGTACATTTTAACATAATCGAAACACGAACAATTAATATACTATAATACGTGCTATTCCATATGACATTAATTTATAAATTATAATTATGTATAATAATTGTACATTTTTCAGCCGTGTAGAAACATACCTTTTATTCACCGAGTGGGAACTTCAATAATAATATTATGTACCTTTTCTATCGTGTAGGAACAAACAGATGTGATTTTTTCCACCCTTCGGGTCTCGTGCAGTAACTCACACTCGCCCACATAATATCATTATGTTTTGTGATTATTCCGACGGTAAACATAATTTATCTATTTTTGGAAATATTTTTCTGCTTAATTTCGAGTCATCACAAAATAATATCATTTCCGTAAACAAAATTTTTATTCATCAGACATTTTTCTCAAGTTTTTTTTCCTTCGGATTCCTCAGAACGACGGCAAACATAATTTTTTTAATACTCCACAGTGAAATGCATTTTTTGACGATTTCGTTGGGTATATTAAAAAAAAAAACTCGGAGAAGTCACTTTTGAATGGTAAACACAAATCTCAAGTGGTACCTACAGATAAAAGTTCAAGATATCAACAAATTCGAGATACCTATACATGTTGTCGTGTAACGGATTGTAACGGTGTAACATTACTTTGCATTACTTTACATTACTTTTTGCCCATGGGCAATGGTAGTTCAAACGAAATTTTCGTCTAGTTCACTAAAATAATATTTAAGAACGATTAAAGATGTCGACGTTCCACGTGACATAAAACCACTGTGTTTTGAATGTAAAACACTAACACGTCATATTGAGTGGTGCACTGTAATGGATGTATGAAATTGGAATTCAACGATAAAAACCATTAAAATAGACGGAAAAACCGTCAGTCTCAATCTCGACGGATATCGTATCGTTTATTTTATAGGACTGTTGGTAATTTATTTGTTGCCAATCAAAAATCACATATTGTTATGTGTCGTCGTTATGTGTTATACGGTATATTAGTAATAATATTAATTTAACATTATCTCGCTAAATATTACTCGCCGTTTGTACTAATTTACAGAGGAAGGTAAGTAAATATATCGACGGACAGCAGAACAATGTGAACAGGTTCGTGGTACAAGTAGGTGGGTACCGGCCCGTATTTCTTTTTATTTTTTTTAATTGTTTAAAATCAGTTTACCTACACATATTATTTTGGAGACATCACTGTGCACAGATAGTAGTAGAAAGTTTCAAGTCCTTACAACTAATTTTTTTTTTTTTTTTAATTAATACGGTGTTAACACTAAAACCGTCGGAAGAAAAATCGTAATTCTTCGTTTCGACGTAATACGTCCAATTAGAACTTCAAATGTCTGTCAAAAAAAGTAGGTATACCTGTAATATATTTTGATTTTTTTAGAATATTATTGTAAGACCAATATTAACTGTGCGTTGAATTATATGTAAATAATTTATTTTCAAAAAATGTTATGAATTTTCGAGACAACCTGTGTTTACTGTTTATTCAACCAGCCTGTATATATCGTATTATATTATAATACTGTTGAACGGTATACGGTCATATTCGTCAAATTTACACAATAAATGTCTAGAAAAACATTTCAAGTGTACGCAAGAACCAAAATGGCATGTTACAGTAGTTGAACGAAGTATAATGTAAAAAACAAAAAACAAAAAACAAAAAAAGGTAAACGGTATTTCGCGCCACCCATTTGGGTGCGTTTAAGTATAGGCTGAGCCAAACTATAAAAATATAATGAAATTATGTATTATTTCGCGACCCGTTAAAAAAAATTAATTTCGGTGATCGGCACAAAGGCAGAATTCGAAATGGAATAATCGTGTGTGATCTGTGCCACCGTTTCGACTTGAACTGTTGAAAATATTGTGCGAACTACAGTTGTTTATTTCAAACGGACACGACCGACCGTCCGTTAATAGACGGAAAAACGCATTCAAACGTGTAATGAAACGAGAAACACACTGTACAGATCACCGGCAACAGGTCGTATGACGTTTCTAAATCAATTGCTTGGTTTTCAAAAAAAAAAATTGTAATATAAATGGTATTATTTTAAAATAATATTACCTTTTTAATCCTCGTAGCGATCTCTTTATCGGAACCGCGGTTGGCGTCTGATGTGTGAAACGAGGTGACCGATTTGCGTTTTAAAACAATATAAAATCTCTCCGTAAAGTCCACTATTATAATAAATTGTACATTTTAATATTTTCCACACACACTAATATAAACCTTTCTCTCGATTCAACTGATGTGATCACGCCTTTCTGTGCACGGACGATCCGCGTATGGTCTGTCGCACTCGCGCTTCAAACGTGTCTAACACAAAAAGGCAGAGGTGGGCATTGACTTGTTAAAGAGTTAAAGTCGAGTTAAAATGTTGATTCTTTTTAACTTTTTAAATTAACCAGATAAATGAGTTTTGTTTTTAACTCGTTAACTTATTCAGTTAAAATGCGTGTTGTTCGATCAACTTTTCGTAGTCAATCATCGTCATACCGTGCGGTCAGGTTGATTTCAATTTTTAAAAGCGCTTTGCTGAAGCAAAAAAAAAAAACGGGAATATTCAATTGTGTATATTATATAGATGTAAGTTTGAAATGTCCGGTGACATTGTACTGTGCTCTTATAATAACGATTTAGTGTTTTGTGTTTATCGCGTTAACAGTGTCTTGGTAAATGTATGTGTTAATCAAAATATTGGGGCGATTTATGACTCATGAATAATGGGGCTTGGAAAAAAAAATTAGCTGTGTTTCAACCGAGTCGAGTTAGTTTTATTTTCCATCTTAGCTTGGATCCTGTCGAGTTAATTTTTTTCCTTCGTTAACTTTTGACTTGACCGAAGCCGATTTAATTGAATCAACTTAACTCGTCACGGTTAATTATTTTCATTAACTTGCGCACCTTTGCAAAAAAAGGTAATAATGACACGTCTGGCGTGGCGACTAAATGCTCGGTTCCTCGTGTCTAATGTCGTGTGCGTGTGTGCGTGTGTACGTGTGTGCGTGTGTATGTGTGAATATGTTACGGGCAAAAGTCGAAATCGGGCAAACCTCAGAAATGCCCGGGCAAAACGCGGGCTAAGTACGAGTTGATTCCCGGATACCAGTTTACCTGCACCGACACCGTTGAGTCGATTCCCGGGTCATCAGAGGGTACGTACGAGTTGATTCCCTATAATTGTTGTATATCAATTATCAATAGATTGCAAGAGTAAAAAGTTTACGGCAGTATATAGAGTTTGACCGTCACACACAACTCGCTCTTATATCCACCGAGACCACGCGCGAATTTACAAAAAAAAAAAAAATTTAAGAGAGGAGATGTCACGGTATACCTACTGGTAATCTCATTGCCAGATACCAATTTATAAAAACAATGTGTTACTAAATTTTTTTTTATTTTTTTACCTAGTTACTACTAAATGTTTTTAATAATAATATAATTCAATAAATAATTAATAAATAAAAATTGAATGATTTTCAAAATATGAAAAAACTAAAAAAAACAACATTTTTGAGAAACTTGTCAGCCAACCCCCTCGTGGTGTTTCTTGGGTTATGTTAATAGGCTGAATATTTTACTAAATATTGAATTAAATATATAATGACCCGGGAATCAACTCGTACGTACTTCTTAATGACCCGGGAATCAACTCGTACGTAACTCTTAATGACCCGGGAATCAACTAATACACGAGAAAGGTCTCGGGAATCAACTCACTTATTGTGAAAACGCGAACTGCCCACAATCTTCGGGCAAAATGTCATATTTTGGCTTTTGACCGGGCAACCCTAGTTATGACCAACCTAATTTGGGCAAAACCGTATACTGACTTTTATCGTGATGGCAAAACCGTAGTGTCTTATTTACGTTCGATAATATTAAATATAAATAGTGATTTTTGTCACAGGGATGGTTTAAAAATTGTACACGAGAAGACACGTCATTCGCAAAGCCAGGGGAGTGTTGAGCAAGCTAACCGGGATTAAAAACGCTACAGTTTGGCTCAAGTGAGGTTTAAATGTGTTAATTAAGTTTATTCAATTATATTTGTATAATATAATATTTATTTTACAATTATGTGTGTTTAATATTATCGAACGTATATAAGTCACTATGGTTTTGCCATTACGATAAAAGTCAGTATACGGTTTTGCTCAAATTAGGTTGGTCATAACTTACTAGGTTTGCCCGGTCAAAAGCCGAAATATGACATTTTGCCCAAGGATTGTGGGCAGTTCGCGTTTTGACCGGGCATTTCTGAGGTTTGCCCGATTTCGACTTTTGCCCGTAACATATACATGTCTAAATTTGTTATATTTTATCCTATTAAATATACATGTAACTTATTCTTGTCCTCGATGACTAGCAATTATTATAATTATTTCATTATACACATTAAATTTAAATCATGGTTTACGTGCACATCATTACAAACGGATGTAAGAGGAACCTACGGAAAATCCGTATACCAAACCGAAGGAGATGTGACGAACGGAAAATTGCTGTCATAACTGCTCTTAATGTAGGTACACAGAGCACGAGTGTACTATTACTATTAGAGCCCGCCATTTATTTGTATGATTAAAGTGTTGCCGATTTTTATATATTTTATTGCTAACCGAAATCGCACTTATTTATTGATCGCTGTGCGACATAAAGTACCTTTACTTATTCGCATGTATATCTGTAACCATAATATTTATGCTGATTTTTATACATCATCATATTACTTTATTACCGACCGAAATCAACTTCGATTGTATACATACAGCACGCCTCATTTATTCGGTTATTTTAAAGTGGCGCGAACAATTACAATTTTTGGTAGGTATAAGATGGCGCACTTTTATTTAGTTTTACGTGCGGTGCAAACTACAACCTTAAAAGGCGAAATTAGTTTTTAGGTGTGGTGCAAAATTACACGACATTCTGTATATATTTTTGGGGTTGTTTTCGATGCAAATTGCATATGCCTCCCCCCCCCTCCACACATAAAACAAAAAACGATTTGTGATTTACACTAACTATGAATTCCGTTTATAATATATATAGTCATATAGGTGTAGACGTATTAGCTATAATACATAAAACAAAAAAACATGTATGTACATGTTTAATAATGACCAATCATTTTTTTTTCATTTTTAGTCTTTGATAATACACTGTGCGATGTGAAATAGTTACATTTTAATAATATTATTATAATCTTAGTTTCTAAAAAGATCAGTCATCAATCAACTTGTTTAGTTTTCCGGTCTAGCTTTTCAAAATATTGTTTTCAATACGGCGAAAAATCACATAAAAGTTTAAAAATAAAAAAAAAAACCGCGAGAGTCTCTCAGCAGATGTAAGGACTCTCCCTTCAATTGAACGTGTTGATAGCGCGTACCCACCATTGAGTAGGTCACTGTTATGGGTGTGCTGAACTTAAATTTAATTATAATAAATCATTGCTCACAAAAAAAAAAAAACGATTATGATGAATGGAGACGGTTTGTGGGGTCGTATAAATTATAAAGATATTTGATGATACGTAGGCACCTTTTTATATTGCTAAAAGTAGATGGTTGAACTGATTTTTTACAAAAACAAACTACTTGTATTATGTAGACATAGTTATTATTATTATTTTATTTTATGCAATATTACCAACTGTTAAACCTACACCTACGTCGAAAATACCAACAAGCCGTAGATAGGATTGAATCGGCGTATTTTACGAAATGCTCGAAATCAGCTTAAATATTCTGAAAATTCGGTTTCTCTTAACAATTAATAATAATTTATAAAGTGGCTAAAAGTTTCGTGTACCTACGAACAAAATACAAAGTACCTATCTATACTACATCAAAATAACTTAAATCGTAATTTTTCATTGAAATATCCAATATCGTTATAATTTGAACTTAAATTGCTCTTAAAAAGTCTGTAAAATCTACATTCATGAGTTGTTTTTTAATTCATAGTAACAAAAATTTCAAGGGAATTCGTATTCAAATTTAAATCATATGAATTTATAATTCGAAAAATAAATTTTCAAATTTTCGTGTTAAGAATTTAAACACTTAACTTAAAAAAAAACACTATGGCTATGTATTTTCAATATTTTTTAACATCGTGATAAGAACAACTACAAACTAAAATTAAATTAATATATTAATATAATAAAGTAATTTTTACTTCAGCTTTTTGACTCAGAAAAAATATCACCTATACTAAATTATACCATAAAATAAATAATTAAATATGTACAAAATGAATATATTGTGCGCCTTTAGTATGGGAAGCTGATCATAACTTCGATCATTTCACATTGATTAATATATTGAAAATTCCTATCCATTTGTACTTAATTATACTTTGTAAAAGTTTACATTATGATTATAAACGTGGTTATGAGCAAGCACGATCACCTTTATTTTTTCATTTAATAATTTATTCATTCAAATTAATAAGTACTATCAAGGTGTGCCTTTTGGTGTTACAAACTTCTGTTTTTCAAATGAGAACCCTCTGTTTTTACTGTACATTGCCAAGCGAATAATATTTTCAAAACTTTTGACGTTGACTTAATTCAAAACTCAATGCGTATTTTTAAATTATTAAAATGTTTATATTAAGGATCGTAGTCCTTAAAAATGGTTGTAGAAAATAAATAGATAAAATAGATGTAACATCGGATATAAAATTGATTATATACTTGGAAGATTTTATAAATTATAAAAATTATGGTTGGATTCAAATAAATTACTAACATTTTAAAATGACCATGGCCCCGCTGTGTTCCGGACACATTACCGAAGGTATACTTAGCGCACAAAGTTGAATAACTAAAAATAACTCGTTCAAATTTAGATTCTGTTTAAACCGTCCGAAAAATTATCCGCTAAATAACTTATAGCATAGAAGGAGGAAAAACTTAAGTTCGTAGGACATTCCTTAAATGGCGTATAAAAAAAACATCAAGAAGTCGTGTGTATTTAAAAATTCCAAAAATCAGTTATCTTATACCGACTGCCCTGTCGACGAAGGCTTTATTCTTGGAGGTAGAGCATATAGATACTCTTAGCGCTGTACAATAATATATTTTATTATAAAGTAACGAATTTTAATTACAAACAATATTGTACACACAAACGTGTTCTGCCAATGGATTTATATTCTACTGTCACATATGTGTCATTGTGGCATGCGACCTGCTGTAGAGCATTTGAAAGGTTTATATTAAATTACCATCGACAACGCAAGAAGTTTTAAAAAGTTCAGAATTTGTTTCTCGGTGTATACGAGTATGATATCCCATAAAATATGAACGACATAATGTTATATTATCAGTGGAACTTTTGCATTTTAGTTATTCCATCCAAATGACATGATAAAAAACGTTCACGTGTAGAGTTCGATTTCTGCACTATGTGTACAGAAAATATCACATTACCGTATGAGTGAACGTTTACTAATCGAAAAAATCGTTCGTATCTTAGATAATGCAACTCTGGGCGAGTAAATGATAATATCGCAACACGCCTACGGCCTACCTCGTTTATCCAAAACCGAGTGGGGGTTTCGACATTTATACCTCTAATTATGTCCTGCAGTTAAGGAGTACCTAGTTGGTCAGCTGTTCTCACTACCCGGGATCACAGATCTCCTTCGCCGGGTCGTTGAACCGATGTGGGTAAATAAAGTTTTCTCAGTTACATTTTACAGGTCCTGGAAACTTATGACCTGCTTCGCAATCAAAATCAGTCTAACACAATATTAAACAAGACATAGCAACGAATAATACAAGGTCTATTAAAATATGTTTGAATAGTGATATATGATGTTCTGGGTCGTATTTACAATTTTTGCGACCTGCGTCGACCATAATTTTACCCCCCCCCCCCCAACCAAAAAATAGATCTACTTTTTGATTTTCCTTAACAAATTTTTAGTTATAATTCTTTATGGTTAAGTCGCGGTTGTCCATCTACAACCGTGGTTATGTTAAAATGTTAAAATAATATTATGATTATATTCTATGCTGGGCGCGAGCACTTATCCGTTATCGTTGCACTGTTAAGTTCACAAGGGTCGATTCATAGTACAACAACAAAAAAAAAAAAATATTTATTGATACAATACTAGACCGAGTTACAGCGGTGCCCGGCCGCCCCCTAAATAGATCAATATTTGGCCGCCCGGGGCAAATGTCCCCATTTCTCCACCTAAATACATAAATTACGTAAAGTGACATAAATTACGTGTTGGCAATCTGTAATTCGTTACAATTTTTAATTGAGCTAAGTCAAGTCGATAGAAAAACATTTTAAAAAGTTTAAAATTAATAATTAAACCATTTTTTTTTTTTTAACTCGGTTATGTCAAAAGTTATATGGAAACTTATCACTGCATAATATACACCTATCAACTCATTAACTTGGGTTAAGATTCTTTTGAATATATTTATACAAATACTAAATAGCCAGTATTCAATAATATAGTTTGAAATAGTAAAAAGTAAACGCTTATGCAATGTGCACCATCGATAATAATTGTATTATGTATTCATATTTTAATTATTCAGAAACTACCTTAACTCGGATTTGAAGTAACTCTTTATTTCTTATGTTTATATCAGAAAACGTCGGTTAACTTGAAAATAGAAAATACAATTCGAAAAAATTAAGTTAGGTTAGGTTTAATTTAACAAAACTTTAACTTTGTAATTCGTTTATGTTCAGGCTTGTGTAAATGCACGGGCCGTGAATCGCTAATCATCGAAAACCTAAATTTTGCAGACGAAAATCACCAAACGAAATTTATTTAATACATCATACCTATAGTCATGCAAAGCATGTCCGCCACAATTTTTTTTTTAAATTTAATAATAGGTGCATATTATTTTATTCGTATTTAGATTTTTAGATTTTTTTTTTATGTCATATTATTACTTAATGCTTGTGCCGTGCTGGTAAAAACTATTCTTTTATTACGAATGAGAACCAACATTTTTTACTGTAAGTTGATAAACAGATTAAAGTTTTTAAACGTTGGTGTATATAAATGTATAAAAATTTATATTCGAATGCGTGAATTATTATGAATTGTCAAATTTTACGCACTGAAGATATAATATGGTCCATGACAATAAGTTAAAATATATTATTGGTTCTTCGACGATTAGAATATTGCCGTTAATATTTTATTAATATTTCTATTTACACATACATTAGAATTGTATTT
This sequence comes from Myzus persicae, assembly GCF_001856785.1. Classification (NCBI taxonomy): domain Eukaryota; kingdom Metazoa; phylum Arthropoda; class Insecta; order Hemiptera; family Aphididae; genus Myzus; species Myzus persicae. Next base: position 45,658 of record NW_019101482.1, on the reverse strand, counting down.
GTGTAAAAATTGCCCAAGTACGACTAGACTGAATATTACACAATTACTATCTAATCTATATTTTTAATTTCAGACCTATTTATTACATTCATGGTAGAAACTTAAGGCTTAATAACTCAGAAACTAATCGTTTGAACTATGATTTGTATAGATCAAAGTTTTACGTTTAAAACTAATTGAAGTACGGTGTAAAAAATAGACTCGAGCGAAAACGTTTCAAACTTTTTAAATGTAAATTTAATAACTATTATATTATTACTATCAGACCGTTTTTATCGTGATTTATGTCAGTTTAATGGTAAAGTTGCTTTTATACATCAAACTTCGAATGGCCCTTATTCAACGCCCTCGAGGTCTGGAGGTCTGAATAGAATAGTTTCATACTTAGAGATGGGACTTTAAGCTCACTGAAACGTGTATATAGGTACTTAGGAGTGGCGTGAAAAACGAACGCTAATGATTCTACTTTGGATCTGCTGCAGCAGGACAAACAATGATGATTGTTATTTACTATTTTTATTTATTTATTATTATTATGAAATTAATGGAATGACAAAAATTGTGTGTGTGCGATTGCAAACCGGTAATTGTCGATTGTTCAATCAAACAATAATATATTATTGTGGAATATTCGTTTAATTATTTCAACCTTATTTAGTTGGTAAACACTTCGCTCTCGCGGTATTATGATCGACCAAATTTTAATCTTCACAATAAATTATTGTTTGACAATTCAGTGGTTTAAACTCGTAATAATGTGCCTAATTAAATTGCATAATTCAATAGGCATCCCTGATCGCTTTAATTAAGTATTTTTCGACTGGGACTTGAGTCGTTTTACCAAATGATTTTTTTTGCTTTCTATCTATGCACGTTTGAAATCAAAAACAAATAAATAAATTTGGTGAAATGGAAATAGTTATGGACCACTAAAAACGCACGACAGGATGACATCAAATATTGGCGGGTGGGTGGGCTTCAAGACTTGTGGGTAAGAAACTCAAGCGCAATACCCACGTTAAAATATTAATAGATGGTTGTGTACCAATCACATTAATGGACGATGGTAACGAGTTATTTTCGGAAATAAATATTTTTCCCTCTTACAGATCACGTTGGATAGAAATTCAAAACATAAAATTTGTTTTCACTAGAAGCGACGTCGGTGATTGGTCGTTGAGATGTGGTCCACGTCTTTGTGGATTCGTCTGTGAGTGATTCTTAGTGCAAACTGCCTAATGGGCTGGGAATCACTGTCTTAATGGTAGAGACAAAGCTTTAACGAAATGCTCTGTAGCGTAATTAATTCATTCGATGTTTTAAAGCTCACAATGCAGTTTAAACGAGCTTTCGTCGATTTAATTTCAAACGTTAAAGTGTACACCAATTTTCGTGTTTTGGCGCTTTGTGGATACCAAACGTAAAGAGTTGTTTTGATTTGTTTAAGTTCAATTGAAAATCATCTCGTTTTCGAGGACGTTTTCGTTATAGTCGCTTATACCGATTCCGTAGAAAATATCTATTACCAATAATTTCGGTTGTTGTGAGTTTGTCGAAAAAAGTCGTTTGTAGTCCACGTAAATACATTTTCGTTTGCGACTCGTAAGCTTATATAAACTGAGAAAATACGAAAAATTCCGCAATAATAACTGTACCGAATTTTAACGATAGTCATCTTAGTTTCTCGGGAGTATCGGCCAAGCTAGTGCTTAATTCCCCAGAAAGTCTTCGTATATTTCATGCTCTAAGTGGTGCTCGAATTGAGAGGATCCTCCTCTTCAATTATTTACATATTTTAAGAGCACCCCTTCTAATTACTTTCATTAGAAATGGGTGACGAAAAGTTTCATCAAAATAACATTGCTATTAAATATGATCATAAATATCATAAATATGTTTGTAGGTAGTACAACTCATTTCACATTAACTATAAGATGTTATAAACATTGTAATAATTACTAATCGTTGTAGGAAGGAAATCAATATTGTTTGCTTTACAACAATAAAAAAATACTATTGTTTCGTTTATTAAAACCGATTGGTTATAAATTAAATCTTGTTAAATTATAATATAAAAGTTTGTAAAAGATATACCTATTTGAAAATAATGTTCTAGAGCGCTTCAAAATTTTCACTTTCCAATGTTTAATCCGGAACTCGGAAGTGCTTATCCGGTGAGCTTAAAATGTTGTAAACGCTCTGGTTGTAATAATATATGATTAATATTATCAACTATTAATTTTTGTTATACATTAAAACGTCGCTTTTGTTAGTGAATTTTAGTTGTACACCAGTGTTTCACAAAAGGAGTTCCCTGAAAATTGAAAGGTGTGTGCCTCGAAAACAAATTAAATTATGTAAAAAAAAGTGCGTCTCGCAAAAACTAATCATAATGTGCCGCGATGGAAAAAAATGTTTGGGAACCACTGTTATATACCTAGCTATTGGTGGCGTAGCCAGAAATTCCAAGTCTGGGGATGGGCGAGCTGGTGATGTGTGTTCCCGAATTCCAAAATGACAGATACTCGTAGGTTATTAAAAAAAGAGAAATAATTTAACGAGTAAAAATTATAAGCGTATTCTTTTTCAAAGTCATATAAGCACGACATTAAGGTTTCGGAAGACAAATAATGACTTCAGTGTAACTGTACAACTACACAACAATAAGTGTAACAGAGATCTGAAGAAGACCGTATTCATATTCTCTTGAAAATGTAACTGTACAATACAGTAGTGGCTGTAAGCATATTGTTTACTCGTGAAAGACCGCCGATTATTTAAATTCGTTTACGACTTATTCAAGATTTTTTCTTTTTGCAAACAATTCGCTTTCTAGTCCCAACATACTGAGCGGAATTGTAAATACCCAACTGAATAATGTACACACCTGTTTATTTTTCGATGATACCAAATCTAATCTAAAAAAAAAAATTCTAGCTCCTTTCAAAGTATTTGGGGAAAATGAAAAATAAATTACAGAAAAACTGTATAATACTTCCCCACCGCCAATTTCGGTCAAAATCTATTGGGTTGTTTCGTTATATAAAAATGAAAGATCGTAGAGACACTTGATAGTTAATATCCTTAAGAAATTCAATATTAGCGTCTTTGAGATCTGATATCGATTTCAAAATATTTCGGTACTTTTTGAGAATTTTACAGACATTTGAAATGATTCATTCAATGATGACATTCAATTTAGTTATTTTTATATTGAAGTAGATAAAAAAATGTTTTCGAAGTCGAAAATCCCGTCATGAGTTGTTCTAACTGGAAATACCAAAATAATACATCTTAATGCCTCATAATTCCAACGAAATACAAGTTTGATATTAATACTTTGACAAAATTAGATTTTCATACATTAAATAAGAATGTCTCGATTAAAGTTTTGTTTATCAGGCTGCCAACCAAAAAATTATAACCATAGAAACCATCCTCTATTAATTAAACTGTTGTTGTTTTTTTTTGTCACTCCAAATATTTGGACTTAGTGGGACTCATATGTAAGCTATTTATTCCTCAAGTCTGTAAAACTATTTATACAGTTAAACTGTACATCAGTATACGTCTTATTATAGACTAATGAGTTATTGATATTAATATAAAAATTATATAATATAGGAAATCATTTTTTTCCTTACGGTTTATGCGATATTGATGGTGAAAATATGTCCAATCTTCGGTATTATTGATAAAAAAAAGCTTAAATACATTGATACTATTAATGATTTGTTCCCCGTTCAAACAGTCTTACCACGTCGGTAGGTACCACGGTGGACTCAAACATTGAAAACCATAAATTATTAGAGAAACCCCACGTACCACACCTTTATTAATTTTTCTCTGAAAATCGTGATTTTTGACGAACTTTTACCCAGTTTAAAAGACATAGAAACGAGAGTGTTCTCCATATCCGAGTGGCGTCCATATTTTATCATACCTACTTCAAAAAGTTCTCCATCGGAGAGCGCTTTCAGTGTATCCGAAGACTTTAATAGTTAATGATATGCTTGATTATTAACCTACTAAACTCTTAGACTGCGTGACATTAATTTAGTGTTTTGTTGAAAATAAATACATAATATGAGCACGTGAATTCGATCACCACGTTGTGCACTAACAATGATAATAATTTAATACATAATGTGTAAGCAATAACGATCGTTTGATCGAAAACAAATCAAAAAAATGCTCTAATTCGTATCGGTCCTTAAGACCATTAAATTGTAATCGATTTAACCTTCGCTTTTAAGACTACAAAAATATCATCAATGTAACACGTAATGCATTTTTCCTCGAGTGATCGCGTATTTCATTTCAAAACATAGGTCGGTTGTTTTAGTCAATTTTTCGTAAAATGATTACAAAAAGACATCATGGGTACGAATTTATTAATAAAAACATTCTATGCTTTAAATATTGATAGGCCAATGATACAGTTGGGCGGGCCACAGGTGTTTTATCATATTACCTGTTATAAATGTCGAAACGAACATTTTGACATTTTGAATGCAATTATGCAGACTTCATCGGCGGAATTTTTTTTTAAGTTTAGGGTTATACCAACCGTAGAGAAAACGAATTCCAAATTAATAACCAGTTAATTCTTCCAACTTCAATTATTACAACACAATAGTATTATAAATCTGAAATGTACAGAGAATATTAAGAGTTGATTATAAAACTACCTAGATGTTGGATTCTGCAAATTTATTTTCAAATTTATGAAAGCCGTTTTGTAAATATTTTGTTTGTCTTTTAAAAATATTCATATATACATTGAAAATGATTTGAGGTCAACTATAGAATTTTTAAGATTGTGGTTTTATTTGAGTTTCATTATTTTTATGGAATATTAAATGTTTTCTATTATTACCATACCTGAAAGACAATAATAAATAACAATAATGTAGCACTAATAATATTGTCTGGTTTTTAAATTGGTTTCATGAAGACGCATAGTTTTCGAACAACAATTGGTTTCGATTAATTTATACCTAGGTAGGTTGTACTGTTGTAGGAAGTTCAACACACCGCTGTACTGTATTGTATCCATTTCCACCCGTCGTTTTAAATCTATATAAATATTAGAATGTTTAATCATTTATTTTTGTATTAAACAAACAGAAACAGTAATTTTGTTTAAAATATTCAATAAAGCAATGATGTAATATGTTCAAAATGATTCAGTGATGTTTTTATTTATTTAATTAATTCAATACTTTATTATGCACAGAGGAACCGTATTTTGAACCGTAAAAAATATACCCCGGGAAGTGCTTAGCTTAAATTACTTAAATATTTTTTCAGAACAAAATAAAAATAAATAGACAATAGTAGTAAATGATTATAATGTTCTCATTGAAAGTTTAATCATACTAAAACAACTTTGAACTTCCAAGGTTTAAAAAAACATTCAATTGAGCGGTACCTACTTTATAAGCCTAAAAATGACCTTCCTCTTTTCCACTAAAAATGAACAATATAACTGGCTATTGTTGTGAAAAACTTATTTGGGTAAAGAAAAATCAAAAACTCAACGAATTAAAAAGTCATTGTAAATGTTTTACTGCTCAGATGTTTTTTTTTTTTTTTAGTAATTTAAGTTTAAATTCGACAAATTATTTATGAACAAACTCATAGTGAAATTTAAATAGAACTAAACATTTAAATTAAATATAATATAATATTATGAAATAATTATTTTAGCTAGGGGAAAATAATATTTTCTCTGGTATGCTAACACTTTTATGAATCCCTCCTTTCATAACATAATTTCCGATACGTCGAGAAATATTTTTAAATCGTTTTATCTTATAAAAAATACCTCGGCGTTGAATTCTATAAATTCTAGGACATTTCTACTCGCATTAGCATTCGCCGTATTAATAAAATTCACGAGATTCTCCTGAACGGAAAACTCACTGCTTTTGTGGTATTAGTAAATTAGGTTAACTTTCAAGTCGCAGTGCTATTCGGTTCCTAGAGTATTATTTTTAATACCCATTCAAACGACTGAAAGGACAGCTGTATACAGGTATCGGATCCTGGAAAACGGGCTAAATAGTGTACACGTTGTATAGAGACAAACATTAAATTATCTTAAAATTATTATTACAAAATGCATTAAACTTTGTCGATTCAGACTACGTCTGTAAATAGTTGAAAATTGTTTTCGTTATTACTCTTGCTATATTGTGATAATCATTTTTATTGCGAACACCATCGAAAATAATGCTCTATGATAAAATAATAATATATTCGCCTTGTTTTAATTAAACAAACAATGTGAAAAGATCGACAAATTATCTAAGGGATAATGTTTCGAAAATTCGTAAAAGTATAGCGATTACAAAAGTTTTATCGATAACTTAATGCTCATTTATTTTGTAATTTAATTAGTTGACAACAATTTATGATACAATTAGGTGTACAGATTACAGGTATTTGAATTCCAATTGTTTTATTTGCAAAACCAAATACTCAAAAGTTTAGTCTTAGTGTCCAACTTTGCAGTGTGTGCGTCAATACGATGTTTTAATAATCAAAACAATTATTGTTGTCTGAGAGACTTTTTGTTTTCGAATATTTCAATTTTAAAATTGCATATCACCTCGTTGTAGTGTTTCTTTTAACGCGATTTAAGGAAACAAGAAAAATTAAGTTATTTCACATTATTTTGGTTAATGTTTTCACCTATACTTTTACTAGACCTATTCTCAGACTTATAAATTGGACAAACTAGAAAGTATCAGTTTAGGGTCCCAATGTTGCTTACACTATAATATTACGTTATGTGTACGATCGTAAGCCAATTTTCATTGTACAAAACCAACTTTGTGTTGACAGCTCAAGTAGTAGACTAAGTTGAACAATCATCAAATTTTGTCCATGAACATCAACTGTATTCTTATTTTGGCTTTTTTTTACAATATTTCAACTTTTATGCTAGTCATCATGAGCATTATTAAATTGTAACATTTTACATAGGCAGGTACTCATAACTACCATTTAAATTGAATCATCGTAAAAAATGCATCCGACTCAAGAACACAGATAATGTTCTTAACTTTTTTTTTCATTTTTTTTTTATTAAATAACCGTTTATTAAAAGAATATGACTATAACAAGTGTTCTGAAAACATTTTGGTTTATCTACCTTGTCTAAGCAAAGCTTGAGTTGAAGGCAGATCGTTATTTTCTTAGATATCTACATTCTACACACTATACACATTTACAATGATAAATTAAATATTGACAGTATAGCAATAATGAGAACAAACAAAGTAATTTCTTAAGCTAACAGTTCAGAAATAAAAAAATCGTATGAGGGTTTATTTGTTTTAGTATTAACATTTGCTCTAAGATGTTTCTTAATATTATTATTTAAACGGTTGAAATACGTAAGTCCTAAATAATCAACAAATGTCTGGCCTGTACCTTTTTTTCCACACTAAACTCTTGAATCACAGCTTAAAGATTCACGTTCACTTGTACATGGATAAAACTGAGGGTGATTTTTTGGTATGAATGAAGGATGTAGAAACTTTAAATTTGATAGTAGGCCAACTCAATATAACTCTAAAGCTACGGAAGCTGGGTTGGTTATGTTGAATGAAAAATTGCCATGTTGCACGTGGGTCAAAGAGAGAAAAAATAGTGACATGCTCTTAGGAGGAACTCTGAGAAAGTAATGCTTCTGAATTTTCGCAGTACAATTTCACTCGGGGCGAACAGTGCTACTCGGCCGAAAGTTCATTTTTTATAAAAGAAGATTTTCGAGTGACACGACTTAAAATAAACAATATTATTCAGATAAGGTCAGATTCATTTTTCAAAACGGTGCATAACAATATAGAACATCGAAACTGTTCGAAAAAAAATCCTATAGTTACTTAAATTACAAAACAAATATATTATTCCAAAACGGAAATGCGTTTCAGTCGATCTGTGCCTACTTGTTTTAATGCATTTTCTATGTAATTTCGGATTCGTCGAACAACCGACGGAGAACACGACCGAAGGTTCCGCCCGTCCGCGTGATACGCACTTTGAATTAATGTTTAAATCTTAAAAATAAATTTACATATTTCATGAATGATTCGCTAAAAATATCCTTATCTAAGCCCCCCGAATACTCGACTGTCTGAACCCGGTTTTTTCTGTCAGAAATCCAACACTTTGATATCAATAACATGTCATGCACGATCGCGGTCCATTATTCAGTTATCATTATTATTTTTATTAAATTGTTGAAAACATCGCGCACGTTTACCGAGCCGGGGAAATGGACAGATTTTCGTATGCTATAGGTACCCAGCCACTATAATATATAATCGCGTGTGCAGCGCACGGGGTAGGGTATAATATTATACAAGTATGTGCATTTTTTTTTTCACATGTACAAATTAATATGTGTCAGCATTTGGCGCGATTTGCCAAAATTATTATGGTGTCAAATCGTGCCATTAACATGACAAATCGAGTTGTATACCTACGCACAACTCGTGAGTAACGTTTTGCAAGGAGGGATCATGGGATACATATTATAGTGAGGCGTCTGCCGTGTGTGGGTACGTTTTTATATTCAAAACGGACAAGTTGAACATTATTGTTTTCAATAAAAACGTATTAATTCGTTCTGTTTTCTAGCGACTAATGACGTATATTTACCATGGGTAATTAATGGGAAACGGATTTACATGCTCTAAAAAAACGGAAAAAATTCCCTCCAAAAAAATACGATTTAATGCACTCATAACAGATCTTTTTTTTAGAAAATGCACTAAAAGAGTGTTCTTAACATTTTTTTTTGAACATTGAAAAATTGTTTACAACAATACCTTAATAAATAGGTAGCTAATCTTATCTTTATCTGATTTCATGTATGTGTGCATAGACCTAAGTGTCTACACGTGTCGGCAATAATTTCATCTGACAAACCGTATTACAGCTGGCTCTTTCTATCTGATCAGTAAAAACATAATAAATAGTAACAATAGTAGAACCACAAGAAGTTCATTCTTTTAGAATGCATTTTAAGTAAATTTTTATCAAATGGTATATCTATTCTTGTACGAAAATGACTCAATAACTTAAAAGTGCTCTAAAATATCAAAAACTGCAAAATAAAAGTTAAATTTTCTAATTCCTTGATGTATCACGTGCACTTTGTGCTTGGAAAGCAATGTTTTAGGCATTCAGAAAAAATGCAATTTCCATTCAAATCCAATTCAATCAACAATTGTATTTTTATTTTATTAAATAAACACTTTTTTATGCATGTAATGTACTAATGTATAATATCCTGTACCCAATATTAATATAAGTATTAAAATCAAATTAAAAACAATTTTAAATGAATTTGATGAAATATTTTATTGCATTTTGTTGACATTTTTAATGCACTTTTTTAAAATTCTTTAACAGCCCTAATAATAATATTAATTTAGGTTTGTACAGTTTGATTTTAAACAAAATTTACTAGTCAATTAAACAAACAAAAACAAATTTAATAAGTAGATATACAAATATCGCAGTTATATTTGCAATTGAAAATTATGCGCGATCAATCGCGTAATTCTATTTAATCGTCATACAGATGTATATGACATAGATTCACTATTTTATACGTTTTAATGTCATGTATGATGTGTACAACGAAGTTTATTCAAATTGTAAATAATAAATGAATTGAAAATAATTACAAATTATAACTCGATAAAACCAATCGCAAAACATCGTATCCGATCGACTGTTGCACAGTCCCAACTGCGGCGCAATTCATAATATTGAACACTTTTTTTGACAGTGTACCCTATAATATAATATGATAGTACCTACCTGTCATAAAAATGGTAAACTAATCAAAAATGATAAATTGGAAACAACGTTTTGAAATAAATTCGATCTGATCCAAAACGGCGATTATATCAAAAACAGATTGCAATTATTATCTGAACTGCAGAAAAATGTCAAAAGTAGCATTTGCGCTTATGATAATAATAATTATTATCATCATCGATAGGTATATCATATATATATATATATATATATATATTATGACGTGTATATTGCCCATAACAGACTTTTCAAGCTCGCGTCATTATATTATTTTAACTTTTATTCGCCGTCCTAGAAAAAATGTTTTTATATATTTTAGGAAAAAACCCTCTCGCGGTTCCAAAACAAGTTTACAAAGAACCGCCGTACATAAACTCGATTTCACTCGAAGTTTCGAGATGTTTGGTCTCACAGACCATTACACACAGCCGTACCAGAAACTTGTAAACAGATGGGCAACATTTCCGGGAGACTGTGTGCATCGCGACCGAGCTTTGCTATATTATTATGTAGCGCACACACTCAGAGAAGACCAAGATTAAACTTGATCCGCCGCATTTCACGCTTTGATATAAGAACAGTGGCCGCGGGGCTGGCGATTATTTCGATTATTCAGAGGTAATGGTCGAAGACATATTTATAGAGGTTCCTCGAAAAAAATCGACGGTTGAGCGTTGTGAAAAATATGAATAACGATAATTAATATGAACGCAAACGATGCGACGTGTTCAACGATAACGATAGAAATACACAATAGTGTGCATTGGCGTCGCAGAAGGGGAGGGGGGGCAGAGGAAGCAATTGACCCCCTCGGATATAATCCAAGGGCGCAAAAGTATACTTTTGCCCCTCCCCCTACTACATTAAAATTAAAGAGCATACAATCGTAAATTACGTAATACGTTTAATTTATACGTTTACTTATTCAAAATTGGTTTCATATATTTTGTAAACATATTTATTTATGTATTGTTACTTTTGAATATAATTTTAGGTCTTTAGGTATAAAGTTTTGTGATTTGTTTCAATATATGTATAAATATACGAGTAATGCATACGTTTATTATACAATAATTATATCAATACATTCATACAATTGAATAATTCTTATATTATAATAATATACTACCTATATCAACATTAAAAGAATAAAATATTAAGAAAGGATTTATTTCATCAATCACAAATAAATATATAATAATTGTTAGGTTTTTTTTATGTCTCCCCCCCCCCACGAAAAATAATTCCTGCGCCACTAGTGTGGTAGGTACCTACTAATAATGTCCGTTGGTTTTTAAATTGGTTTCGAGCAATAACTGGTTTTGATTAATTTATATGCGTATAGATTGCGGAAAGTCCACTGTTGTACTATTCGTTCGGGCCCGTCGTTTTAAACGTATACAAATATCAGTGTTTTTATAATCAATGTTATTTTTGTATTAAGATAATGAAATGCACAATCCTTACTGTTTAGTGCGACAAGTGTGCGATGACAGAATCAAAAATCTATAGAAATTTGAAATGAGCAGCCACTCGTTGGTGACATTCTTGACTGGTAGTTGTTTGATTATTATCCATCTACATTCATATGTCATAGTAAAATATACATTTTTGTTTTCCTATTGATTCCTTGAGCAAGTATCGCGTCACCTGTTCCTTTTTAGAAGATCTCTGGGGTTGGCGTTTAAGGTCGGGTGGACGAATTATTTAGGTCAATATGAAAACATAACAATTGCGGACCCGAATATCGTTGTCATAACACTAATATTAGATTTATAGTATTTTATTTAAAAAAAACCAATTGAGTTTTGGACACAAATATTTCCCTTCACCACTTGTTCAGGACTTAGGAAAAGCTACCAAAAAATTGATAGGTGGGGTTAAAAATATGTGTCTTGCAAAAGAGCAGTGGTTTTATCAAAAATAATAATTGGACATCTGTCCGCAATTAGTAACGTGCATTTGTGTTCGCAATTCGTAAGTTGCCTTTTTATGTTTCGTCCTCAACTCACATGTTTTTTGTCACATTGTCCGCAATTGGGAAACACCGAAAGATTTTGTAGAAGCGTGCAGCTTCTTCTGTCACAGTTTTCATTGAAAGGGTTTTATGTAGAGAGTAATTAGATACGAAGGGCGGGGCGTTCGCATTATCTCCCTAAAGACATTATTCTGGAATTGTTTTATCTTGTTGGTATTGTAAACTTTTGCACTAGCCCATATTAAGTACGAGGTTTTGTTTTTTGTTTTTTCATAAACAGAAATAGTAATTTTGGTTAAGATATTCAATAAAGAGATTATAATATCATGATAATTTATGTTCAAAATGATTTACTGATGTTATTATTTATTCAATCAATTAAATACGTTACAATGCACAATGGATATATTTGGACCCGTTACGATAATTCCCAGGAAAACGCTTGACTTCAATTACTTACATAATTTTTTCAAAACAAAATAAAAATTGATGGGAAAGGGCGGCAAACGATTAGAATGTTCTGGTCGAACGTACTGAAACAACTTCGAATTGCCAAGAGGGGAAGAAACATTGAATTGACGAGGGTTGACCGCTGGTCAGCCCCTAAATTGTACTTCGAATTACTTACTGAGTGTACCAAAGTCATTGTTTTTCTTCATAGTTTCAAATGAGCGAAGGTTCGAAATGTTCTTTATTGACTGTTCATCACTCTGTGGTATTCAACGAATACTTATTTACATTACTTTACTGTTCTTATTAATCATTATTATACACAAAAGTTTTTATGTAGCTGAATTTTCTATTGTTGAAAATCCCTATTTTTAATAGGTCAATGAAAATCAATAACTCGAATAATTAAAACGATTTTTTAAATGAATGTTTATTCACTGCTCGGAGAATTATGAAAGTAAAAAAAAATTCAAAAACTCGTAATAAAATCTAAATATAACGAGTTCTAATTACGCCACTGATATCGAAATACTTTTTGAACAGATGGCAATCATTTCTAGGAGACTTGTGCAGAGCTTTTTCATATTATACATACTTAAAGAAGAATAAGATTAAACTTGACTCACCGCATTTTACGCATTGATAAGAAGCGTTCCCTGGGGCTGACAATTATTTTGACGTCTCGCAATATGCAGGTCTCGGTTTTTGCGCCGATTATCAATTTTATTTATGGCCTCTGCCTACGTATCGGAACTGGGAAGTGAAGTTAAATAAATCATAAACGACTTAGTTGTTTTCTTAACGGCGATGCGTCTCGATGCAAAAAACTAAAAGCAAATAAATCGTCGTTTTGCGAAGTCCCCCAATTTATTATGGCTAAGGTTGGCGTACCTTGACAATTTAATTTATTCATATCAGCAAAAACGGTTATTACTGTGATATCATTTTATACTCGTTTTAATGATGCAGTGCGCTGAAACTAACCGATAAATTTTAATAAATCCTGAATAAATCACTTTGTGGAATTTCTTTTAAAATTGTGAGATTTAAAATTAAAAATTAAAATATAGTTTGAAAAGTTTTATCCGGTATGATGTTAGATATTTGTTCATATATTCTCTAAGTTTAATTGTCTGCCTAGTGTCTGACCTAAAAGCCCCACTTGTTGATATTGATTTTCCAACTGCATTACGCATTGTACCTATCAGTAATTTTATTGTTCATAATTTTTTTTTTTTCTTAAGAAGAAGAAATACTTTGAACAATTTGTATACTGCTGAGAATGGATAATTTTCTGAAAAACTTAGCAGACCCTTATTTCTCATTATGTTTCGAAATAGACACATGAAAAAAAACTTTTTCACGAATTGGCTGTACACTGTCTAAGAATTTTTGTTTTTTATTTAAATTAAAATAAACTCTAGATGAAGTCGGACAAAAAAATATATTTTAAAATTCAAATTTCTCCTGTGAGCAACAATATTATTAAATTATGTTGTTATAGGTACTTGCCTCTACAAATTAGTTATCAATTATAATTCAACTCGAGTGTTGTAATATATGATAATTTATATAATGCATAATATTAACACTTAGGCATCGTTGCGGTTGATTTTTTTATATTCATTTGGAGATTTAATTTGGAAGTGAGGGGGGGGATCATAAATGTCCCACTAATTCTTAATGTGGTCAAAATCGTCCTCCAAAAAGTAGGTTATTAAGTTGGAGCGCTCAAATCTGACATTAAATAATTGTTTTTATTGAAAACATTTATATTTTATTTCCAAAAATGTATCTCAATTGATTTATTAAGGAATGTATTTTATCCAATCGAAAATGTTTGATGATATTGGTACAGAATAGTGCTTTCAAGATAATGTCAGAAGTATTTCGGTTTTTTTTCAACGCCTTTTTAAAAGTTTTTAAAAATCAATTATGACTGATATCCAAAAGTGTCTTTTTTAAATATTTTTTATATAAATGTGTACATGCATATTACAAGTGAGGTATAGACTCTTATTATACCTATAAATTATTATGGTCGAAAAGATGAAGAGATCACATCAAAGTCGTTTACTCTTTTGCTACCTATGACTCTAGATTTACTCAATGTTATGTTTCACAATATACTCATAAACATCACTCAAATCCTTTGAATATTACTATTGAGCTGTATTATTTCAATCACAGCGGAAAATCATTTTTTTTTCATTGTAATTTGTAAGTGCAAATCTAAGCAAGCACCGTATTTGTAACGATAAATCAATAAAATTACAATTACAATTATTTAAACCCGATGACTATAATATCTAACCTCGTTAAGGACGGTTAACCTAAATTGATGCAACTTATCCATATTTACATAGCCTTACTGAGGGGGTTAAAATGTTATAATACACTAAAATTAGAGTAAAATCATTGTTTATTATAAAAATCGAAAAAGAATATGATATAATATGTAATTTATATGTCTATATGATATATATTCTTTATGAATGTTCGGACTTTTTGTCGATGTTTCCATTTTGATGGCGCGAGAATTAATTAAATATTTTTTATTTTCGTCCTCACTTAATATAATAACATGTTATTCAGTGTTCAATTCATTTGAAATATTTCACTTTACAAACAACGTTTCGAAAAAGAAGTTCTCGTCATTAAACGGGATGCTAACTTATAAACGACTGAGCCGTACGGGAAACAGTAAATGACATCGGTGTACACCGTAGAGTCTGTTTAATACCACTATACCTAGGTATCTGTAAAGTGTTATTTGGTGAAACATTTGTCCGCGATAAAATGTAATTTTGTTTATATTATGTATGTCTTAATTAATTTCACGTTCATGGTTGCAGTACTCCTTAATTGTCACTTTCCTTTTTCGTCTGCGGCAAATGTAATAATACTCAAGGAAAGTTTTGATGGTGAGGTAAAAGGATTGGAGTGTTTGGAGTAAATATTATGCTGTTTGATACTTAATTTAATATAACAATGTTTACCCATCTATAGATCTTCAGAATATCAAGTCGAGTGTTACTGCAGAGTAGCTACTCACCTGGGACATCCACTACCAATAGTATATTACGCGCATATGCTTATTGTAGAAATGTTACCGATTGCGGATATTCTAATAAATGTTTAAAAAGAAAAAAATACCGGAATATCATAATTTAAACTGGTTACAACGAATGCTACAGTGAGGGAAGAAAATGTTTTTATTATTGGCATAGGCGTTCCCAGATACGCACTGTGATTTTCCACGGGCATAAAATTACAAATATATTTGCAATAAATAAACTTAAGTTTAAGAATTCAGTTTTAGATGATATCTTTAAAGCAAATTTGACAAAAAAAATTGAATGATTCACTGTGTGCACTCTTCAGCGGTTAATATTGTGTGCAGAGCGCATAAATGATAATCTAATGTCGCTAACCATTATTTTTATTTTTATTTTTTATTTCTATTTTATTCTTCAAGAAGATAATGGGCCCCACTGAACATGTTCGTGTGGGGGCCCATGAGTTCACAATTTGAAATATAAATACGTTAAAAAGTTCTTATAAATTAAATACTTACAATTTCCAATATTTATACAGTTCTCACATATCTAACTATAATATTTATAATATAAGTAATATATGTTTTTTCTCTTTGTTTATATAATATAGTGTTATGTAAAACATTGTGTAGTTAAATAATATAATATAATATGGTAATATAAAACTAAAATTAACAATAATTACTGAAGTCGTACAGCTAATATGATAAATAATGCAGTAATCCTATACGTTTGTTATGAGTCTTTCTAAATTTTGTTCTTGTAATAGCCAAAGTATAAGGTTATTGACTATCTAATTCGCTTACTGTCTGTACTGATTATTATGTTGTACGGATTGTAAATAATTTTAATAATATAGTAATGATTTTAAAAAAACAGTTGTTGCTTTAAAACCGAATCGATTGTTACAAATAAAACTATACGTACCTCCGAGGATGTTTTCACACATCACATCATATTTTGATTAAAAATTGACCGCCGACAGGATTTGAATCGAGAAGTCAGCTTCTGGTGGTGTATGATGGATGAGTGGGTGGTGACCTTCGAGCCTTTGCATTTAATATTCGTTATATTTTATAAACAAAAATCCACCGTATTTTTCGATATCAATGAATGGCTACGTGTTGTTTTTACGTGCAGCCGCCGGACGGTCGTTTCAGCATTCATAAATAATAATACAACTAAACATAAACCTTTATTTCAAAACTATATTTTTCTTCTTTATTATTATTTTCTCAAAACGCTTTCATCGCAGTACAATAACGGTCTAAGAACTTATTATTGTGTTCTTTGAAATCGAACCTTGAAATAAATATATATATATATATTTGTTTTTTTATTTCAAATCGTTTTGTGCAGTCGGATTGACTTTAATAGCTTTTAGCGAGCTCGAAAAAAAACAAAATAACATTAAAAAACAATTAATTTCATACACCTTGGATGTATATACTGCAAAGCATGTAATCCATACTTTATGTATATCAGAGTTTAACGTTTCTTTTTATTTTTAGTAGGTTAGTGATGATTAGGTACCTTTTATTTTTTTTTTGTAACATATTATTTTAAAAGTATCGGTATAGAAATGTCTGATTATTGTTCAGAAATTTTATGATTAAACCTTTATAGCTTTTCGGCTTTTACTCCTAATGTAATGTTTGATGGATATTTAAAAACCTACGTAATTTATCGGATGTGAATTCGTTCGACAATAGTACAATATGGGTAAAAATGAATTATATTTATATTTGTGAATTAATATCAATTATTATTATTTTTATTGGTCTACAAAATAATATAATATTATATTATATTATCATATTTAAAAAATTGTTTTAGTTATTCGATCATAAAATTAAGATCACACGGCGTGTTATATAGGCAATTTAGGTACACAGATACAGGTTTTTTGTATCTCACTATAATCGTCAGATGTATTTCTTTCATAATAAAAAAACTATATGATTTCACTTTTGTGGATTGCACTTTTGTTAATGTTATTGTTAATAAGAAATGTTAACGGGCTATTTTAATTTGAAAAAAAATTAAGCTGAATCATAAATTCTGAAAAAGGTACAGACGTATACTGTAATATTGTAATCAACTGTGTTTATAGTTTTGCATACCGGTCAAATGACCCCTTGCCCACCCCCCCCCCCCTGTGACCACCTGACGACCGTCACATATTTCAACACCAGACCAGAAAGTTATCTCTCGAACATCTTGAAAATATAAAAACGATTTAACCATTGTTTTAAGTATTTTTTTAGACCTAAACCAACAGGTTGATCCTTTATTTTTATTTTTGAAATATGGCCACCTTGGTAAGACTCCAAGTGTATCGTTTCTAAATCTTTTTAGTGCCGTGATCACCAACATGAAATGTTTAGAAAATCCAGAAATCTTAAAACGAAAATTTTTACCAAAAACAAAGTTAGTTACCGAGGTAACTCAGACACCACCTTGTAATAAATACTATTTTTAGATTAATTATCGGTCTTGCCAGACTCATACGTTTGTCAACGAAACATAATATTTCGAAATTATATTTATTACATAGTTATACGCTAACGAGCGAGAGTGAGAGCCATTAGTCGTAGAGTGCCCGTATCAATAGATGCAAAACGAAAAAGCTTTCAATTAATTAGTAAAGCTAAAAGTCGATATTATGTTTTTCCAGTATTCAAATTAATAAATTATTGAATTATTTCATTACAGTATACGAAAATGTTATTTAGTAGTTCAAAACATTAGTGGTCATAATAAAGTCCGTCTCCGTAAACAAAGATACATTATTTGTTTTGAACTATTTTACGCGTAAACATATCAATAAATAATTTAATTTTACCTGTAACTTGATTAAATCGGGTTTTGAATTTTCATTAAATTACTTATTAACTTGTCTTGTTCATAACAGCATTAAAATGTTTTTGACGAAAAGCACGGAAAAAGTCTATAATAATATTAGTCTTATTATTATTTATTGACAAATTGACCAAGATTTCTAAAAATCCATTAAAGTATTTACCATATTGGACGAACCATGCATTTTCAATAATTAATATTAACGGGTTTTTAACAAAATTGTACTTACCAGATCATGTAGCAAAAATAACATCGATATAAGGCAACTTTATAGTTTAATTATTTAATTATTTATTTCTAAATTGATTTTAATTGGGCATCGATGACTAGTCCAATAGCGAAACATCAATTCGTATTACTGAAATATTTAGTAATTATATTGTTGCATATTTACATTGCTAACATGTTGCATTTAATATGAATGAAAAAACGTGAAAATAAAAAGAACGAACTTAATACTTTCAATATTGTGTACAAAGTATAGCTTAATATCAACCACTTCAACTCATAATGGTGTATTTAGTAATGATTCTCTAAGCAAAATATTTAATATACAACTTAGATCTTAGGAAATTTCTTTTTTTCCAATAATAATGAGTTTAAAAAAAAATCCATTTTAATACACACAGTAAGCAACTGATGGTTTATTTTATGAAAAACGTCACTGATGCGGAAGTTTTTTGTTATTATTATTATTATTATTATTATTATTATGATTATTATTATTATTTATTCAGAAATATAATTACAATCGATACACATAAGAAGTTCAATAAGTAATTTTGTTTGAGTACATAATAACATAATAACAAGGACAACAAGATTGGGAGAGCGCTTAGTAGTGCCACAGGACTAAATTCGAAAGTTGAAACTAATTAGTAATTAGTGTGGTTTAGCAACTTGAAAACGTTCTCGGAAATATTGGAAACGAATTATCTTCTTCGTATCAACACAATAATTCGCTAACAGAAAAAATTGAAAACAATTCTTAAACATATTATGGGTACCTAGGTCATGTTTTAAAAGCAATAATTGCATATTTCTTGCTTTAATCACATTCTGAAGTATTATCGTTCTATCAGTGTGACGACAATAGATAATCAACGAAATGCCAACAATTATTTTACATTGTTCTGTAACACTATCGATGATAATAAAAATCGGAACTCCCTCAAAACCGCTCTATAGGTAACCGATATGACCATATATTTTTCAATTATTATGCTCATTGTTTTGATACGAATAAGTATCAATACATTCTGCGAATCTCTGCTAAAATTGATTACAGTCTTGAGATTCGTTCGAGTTCATTAATACACACAATAATAGACGTATTGCATTAAACGCAGCACTTTAATAATTAATTGAGTCTGTTGATACATTTAAATCCATTTGCTCGAAAACAATACAATGTTGTATAGGTGCATAATGGCTGCCATTAAGTCTATAATTTCTAATTAAAAATATATCGTTGGATTTCTAATGAAAAAGTGAATTCAATAAATTCTTCAAACGAAAATAAACGGTCGAATTGTTCGGGAAATCGTTTTTTAGGTACGAGTCTTGTCGCATTCATCGAGTTCCATTAATCTCTTCTTTGGAGAATTCCATTGCCCATTACAACATTATAATAACAAACGAAACCGAAATGTACACAATAAACATATATTATAATATCGTCATACCCAATTGAACCTTTTCAATAACAGTTCGTAAACATTTTTTCGTCGATTTATCGATCGCGCGGTTTTCGTAACGTTGCGTGTCTCGTGATTATACGACGTTTAGGGAACCCGAAAAATTGAAATTTTCGATAAAATCGAACGGAATATATTCTGTTTTTTCTTTTACAGATGGACCTGATGAAAATCAGCGTCGTATTGTACATCTCACTCATATTAGTACTCAACAAGTATTCGGATTGTACGACTCATCCCAGGGTGAAAATGTACGGTCCCAAAGTAACGGTCATCGATCGTCGGAAACCGGATCCGAAGATTGGACAGGACGCGATCAACGAGGTGAAAATAATTTCCCAGCCGGAAGATTTCTTGGACGAACCCACCTGCCTCGAGTTGCGTCTAATGTGGCGCGCTTATCAGAGGCAAAATCAACTGACACAGTCGGCCAGCAATCTGCCGCTGACTTTCGATCCGTTTGCATTCAACACATGGGAAGATTACATCAAGCCGAGGTACATGAACAGACAAAAATCAATGATGTTCGAACGAACCATGCCAGACAGGTAATGTTATTAATATAACACAACGTTAACATATTATATTATGCAAACGACATCCAGAAGTGTGGGTGTGCGTTTTTTTAAATATCAGAATATATTTTCTAAAAACGCGTCGCGGACATTTTTTGTCATACAAATGTATTTTATTTTAGAACGTTACTCGTACGCATTGTACCTATGGTTGAGAATTGACATTTAATATTGACTTTAATATTCGATACTACGGGCAGTGAGGATCGTGGTTCTCAGTCGATAGTGTTCATCTAGTCGAATTCTCGATCAATCGCATTTCGTGTACGATTCAGTTAGAAACAGTTTTGACTCGTCATAATCCAGCTATAGTGTTTTGTGGTTTTATATTTGAAAAGTAATAGCGGGCCTGTTCACTGCGCACGACAACTCCCTTAGATTTTTCCTACAACCCCCGTCGGTAGGAATGTATATAAAATGCTTTTTGTTTTTTTTTTTTTTTTTGTAAATTATAGCTTTTTTTAAATAAATCGAATACTATTTGAAACACTTTTTCATAACTGTATACAATAATAGGGACAAATTATTAAACTCTTATGTACAAATACGTACAAATACGTAAAACAATCGTGTAAGCGTATTCTTCTATTGAACAATTATTATAAACAAACAGCTTTCTTAATACTTGAAAACACGTTTTTTACAGATATAATTTCAAAATTAAATAAAATAATTAGTTTGCGAGCATTTAGATCAAACCAAAATAACGACAAGTTAGTAAGCCCTTGGTTAGGGTCCGCCAACATTTGTATTATGCCATAACAATAATCAAAATATCATTGGTTTGAAGTTTTTGAACCTTATTTTATTGACAGATATTCGCATTCCCTGATACATATACCATGTTTGGAATAATATAAGCGAGTAGAATTTTTGTAATTATTTTATAGTTAGGCAGAGTAATGTATCTTGGGATCTTGTCTATAGGCCGATGATGGCGAAGGTATTGGTAACCTCTTCTCTGAATTATTTGTTCATTTCTACTCCAACTTAAGGCAAATACCTTGCATAAATCCTTTAACTCCGCCTAATGTTTCCTTATCTAACTCCTTTATCTTAACTTCCCGGCCGCATTTCAATTATGTTTCTTTATAATTGCAGATTTACTTTAAGTAACGTCCAAAATAGAATCTTTGCTTTATCACTAGAATCTGATCACTTTCCTTTCCAATTCATCATTTATTTCTCTAATTTAAAATTAACTTCCAACATTGAAACTATCACTATTATTCATAAACACTTTTCCAAATTAAAATCTTTAAGACTAACATATTATTATCGTTCTACGTCCCACAACAATAATCAATATGGTTTGATTCCTTGGCCAACTTCATGCAATAGGTAATTAAGTTTTAACCGAAAATATTTTTTTACAATATTTTAACAGCAATGCTTAATTGGGAACAATTCATCTTATGCCGAATTTTCAAAAGCTTTCAATAGAACTAACCACGAAATCGTATTTGAGAAACTGAAATTATTTGTTTTCACTGGTTTTTTTGACATATTTTTCTATAAAACCTTTTCTCAAGTAACATATTGTACTCTGCAGCAATTATAATAAAATAAATGTAATATTCATCATAATTTACAGTTTGTTACACACAGATATTAAACTATACAAATAAATTGTATTTTATGAAGCTTATTATATTTTATTGTATTCATAATACCTATGTAATATCAAATACCTATTACACGCATATTATATATTCGTTCCTCTAAAGCCATAAATATACTTGTGCATGAATACAGAACTTACATTTATTTGTTATAGTTTATATTTCAGAATTGAGGATGCCATTGTTTTGGAATTCTGTATATGATCGTACATCATACACATATTTCGTGAACTTTTCGTGTATTAAATTCACAGTCCCCACTCGTAACAATTATTTTCACTATAATTCACATTTAACATGACGATAATATTATTGTCGTTTCAGGTTTCATATTTTCAGGCAACTCAGACCGTTCGAAAAAATCGCTAGGATGACGACTACAACGAGGGCTATCATGGACGATCAGTTGACGAGAAAAGCAAATTTATTTCGTCTCGGTTATCACCCCCTAACTAAAATACCCGTGATCGCCATGCGACTGACGGCCAAAGATAGATTCCAAGAGTTGAAAGAACTGATGCGGCACGAGAAGACAAACAACTACCAGGACGGCGACGATGATCCGTTTTCCGTCGTGCCCATCACGGCGGCGGCGGTCACTTCCAACGGCACTGCGGGTAAAAAACGACCCGGCTACGAGTCATTGATGTCGCGACCCAGACACTTTTCACAGGGGCACTATATGAACGTGAAACCAAACGGCGAACAGATCGACGTCACTGCGACAGTCACGCCGCAGGCAATTATGATTTTTTGTTTCGTAAAAATTTAATGCAAATGTACTGCACGGCCAGAGTACGGTAGTGGTGGCCAAAGTGCAAAAGGACCAGTGCCGCACTCGTAGACCTCATACTTTACTAGACGAGAACTGTGTGCGACGACCGGGGCCTGAGCGGGTTAGGCGAGCTGCCGAGAAAATCTCGGTGGGCCGGTCGTGTGAGAGTGGGTGAAAATAAATTCATGTTTGAAACGCGATTAGCCGACGGTTAGCTCTTGACGATTTTATAATTAATTTTTGACTAGAGAATATTTGAACGGGGGGGGGGGGGGGTGCTGAGAAGGAAAAATCACCGATACACGCCGACACTGCCTTGATAACAGACCTCATACGCATAGACAGCGCATGGGCGGCGGGTGGGGCCATCGTAATAAGTCGAAACTTTGAGAACCGAAAACCAGAGGAGTTACTAGGTAGTCGTAATGCTCAATACAAGTACATTCACGATTCGTTTGTTTCGTTTGAAAATTGTAAGAAATATTCACGAATCGTGTAATAATATACCATGGATAATATTATAAGTGTTTATTTATGCTGTTTTTGCTTCAAACTGGCGTGGTCTACCCTCATGGTATGTGTAAGTGTGGAACAACACGATCAGCACAGCTGACCATTTAGAGAATTAATGTTAAAATAGTTTTAATTCATATTAACTTTGTGACTCAACTCATCGAATTGGATGTGGACGATAATCTAATCTAACTCGTTAAAAACAATAAGCAACTGGTTTTTTTTTCATTCCAAAAACCCTGAGTGCTGACTGCCGACTGTATAATTACTACCTGTAGCCGCGGTCGTAAATTATTAATAATGAATAATAATAAGTATTTTCAATTTCACGACACTTGTCTAATCATATAATTGTTATCAATTATTTATGTTTATGATTAGTTGGATACATACATTTTAATAAAATATTAATATTTCTCGTAATACACGTTAAACACGGCGACTATAATAAATTAAAATATAATATTATTTATACTTAAATTCGTGTATGCATATACATTATTTTGTTTTACATTCTATGTTCTAACGACAACGTTTCCAAGAAAAATGAGTTATGAGTTATCGCCCCTGCTCGATGAAAGTTGAACTTTTTGATCAAATCATCTGTTGTCCAACATAATTTTTCTACTGTCGCCAATAATTTAAGTTAGCCTCCAAGACACCGAGCAACTGACTTATGTGATACCCAACATATTTTGTACAAACTGTTTTTGTATTTATATTTCAAACTGTAAAAAAAATAACTTCTAATTGCCACTCCAAACTTGGTTACGATTTTAGTTTGGCGAAAATAGTGAAAACTTCTAAAAATTTGGAACATTTTAGAAAATAACTCATACTCTAACTATTGGCTCGTTTTTGTACGAAAGTAACTTAACTTTAACTGATTAAAAAAAAAACGATTAACTTGCTGAGCTCGGACGATCAGCCGGTACCTGCGTTGACCAGAGGAACTACCACCGTTGCCCATCTATGAGTAGAAGGTTTATAGTGATATTTATTGTATTTATCTACACTGACGTGGTCTGTATCGATGAAAAAAAATATGACAATAATGATATCTATATAATATCTTCTTCTAATACACCCCCCCCCCCGGCCCCCCCTCTCATAGAGTAAACAAAAAGCTTCCACACACTCATTGCTCGTCTGGTAGTATAATGTCTACGGCTGCGCTGCACTTTTATAATACCTAATATTAGACCAGTGGTTCACAAACTTTTGATGCGGGAGTCAATATACTGTATAATAGGTACTTGTTTGCAGACCGTGGTCAACTCCTACAATCTCGTTACAGCGATAATTGAGATAAATTATAAAAAATATAGGTACATCCTGTGATCTATCTAATTAATTTTGTTATTAATATACTGTTTATGAGGCAGCTGGGGGGATAAATATTAGATTTTGAACGGAGCAATATATCATAATATATGAACCGCCTATATTTGAGTCACGAAATATCGCAAGTTGAGATATTGATTGGAATGTGTTGTCAAATGATAGACGGATCATGCGTGAACGTTTGCATGAAAAAAATATTTAATTTTATCATCGTAAATAATTATCAGTATGAAAGATAAATGACCGTGTATCGCTGGCTTCTTCTTGTTTTCTCCGAATTAACTTTTATTGACTTTCGTCGTATCTCAAATAGGTGGTTCGTGTACAATAATAAATTAACAGATTTCGGTGAAAACTACAACAACGAAAAATCACGCAAAATATAAATGGCATTAATTGGGCTCATTTACGCAACGCCAATTTTCGACTACATCGATTATGTGTGTCATTCAATGATTTTCAATATATTTAGGCTTGTTTAGAACTTTTGACGGACATTATTCAAGTGTATTTTATAGAGATACAAAAACAAATAGAAATAAAAATGGGCGATTCGGTTTAAGTTGGTAAATGTATTGGTAAGACAAAATACTGTTGGCACTTTATGACTTCAAAATAAGGTTATTAGTCCTATTTATTTAAATTAAATGAAAGTAATAAATAATAAATACGTATAAAAACCTTTGTTTATACATTTTTTAAATTTTTTGTTTTTCAGTGCTACTTGTGAGAAATCTTGTTTCGAATATTAAATCCTTAAAACTAAAACTATATTATAGTTAATATTGAACAATTAAACATTTTTAACTATCTCAAAACTATTGAGGATCCTTCTATTAAAATTATCAATATCTTAGATCATATTAAAATGATTTTGATGTTATTAAATGTTCAAATTGTACTTACAAAATGAAACATTTTTTTCTGAATAGATATCCAACTCAAAATGATTTGACTTTTGACTTTTTTCAAAATTCTAATTTCATACGATTATAAAAATGTATTGTTAATTTAGGTTGATTTTTTTTTAAACTACAATAATAACAACTTATGGGGAACCTTTTATTACATTTTCAAATTTTTTTCATCCATATAATTGAAAAGAAACTAAAAAAATCGATAATTTCCTATCAGAATAAATAGCTTAAAAAGTAAAGTTATCTTTTTTTTCAATGATGCAGAAAATTTAAAGTATCTATGGTTATTAATGATAATATAGTCACACCAAAAAAACAAAATCAATGTTGTCGAAAACTGGTCTTACATAAAAAGTTTTTTTTTAATTTTTTTTTTTTTTTTGTCGTTCTTCACGCTTTTAAAAATGCCTATGAATTATTTAATCTTAGCCACTCCAATATGCTACAACTATACTCACTTTTCTACAAGGAAAAATGCTGAAGTAGAAAATCAAAGTATTTTCACTGCTCTAAATGCGACGAAAGATAGAAGAAAAAAACACATACCATTGTTAAATCAATCTTACATTCATCAATCCGCTGGGAATCAAAAAAATAGAGAATCGCTGTAATCATCATACATTTCCACCAACCAAATAGCAGTCGGACCGTTTAAAACCCTACAAAGACATTTTATAGAATGTTCATTGATTATTGTTAGGTACATAATTTCTACTAGTGAACAAATGTTGAATGGCTTAAAACGAAATCGAATTCACAAGATATTTTTTCTGCCGATTGTACCGATTTAGAGGACAAAGTATATTTTAGACAAAGAGTTTAATAATTTCATTCTGAGAAAATAAACACAAAACTAACTTACCTAGGTATATTCATAATTTTGATTCTATATTATAAGACAAAGTTGTACTTTGCAATATGCACGCTGATCAATCTCACTTTTACAATACAAACAAACCACTAAATATTTCTAGTCTTCGTTTTTTAAATTACTTTTTGAGTTTAGTAGGTAGTCGAAAATGTGCCCACAGTAAGATTTTATCACAAAGCTACGAACATTTAGCTAACACGACCTAACATAATATAATACTTGAAGATCAAAAAACGGCAAATCTCGAAATCTCGAAATTTGAAATTGTTTTTATTAAGTAAATATGGTCTACTTTTTGGCTGCTCTTTTCGTATATTTTTAACGATGAAACATTTTTAATGTTGATTATATTCTCATTGTTTGGGTTAATAAATTATCTCAATTTCGATGAACGAAATGGAAAAAGTAATGTCGCATACATTTATAGTGTATAGACAGTCTTGTAATAACATTTTAAAAATATTCAAATACAGGTACAGTACTTTTTTGAAAAGTATTTAAAAACTCACCAAAAAAAATAATAATAATAATAGTTAGGGACGAACACAAATACTTAAAAAAAGTATTTATAAATACCTACTTTCAAATGCTTACTTTCAATTTTTTATTTTTTAAGCTTATTAATCGACCAGCATATTTTTACATTTTTCCTTCCAAAATACGCAACTCATTTGTTTGTAGAAGTATTAGCATTTTCAGTTGAGTATAATTCATAATAAAAAAATAAAAAAACAACATGAATTCTTAATTTAATTTTTTTATTAGATTACAATTAAAACTAAAATAGAAAATGTCTAAATTTCAACGAATAAGTATTTGAAAGTTAGTATTTGATTTTAAATACAAATACTTTGAGAATGTATTGAAAATACTCCGTTCAAGTACTGTTTAAAAAGTACTTAAAATACGTATTTGCAGAGTACTAAAAAAAGTATTTAAATACTTTTACTCGAGTACTTTACAATACTGTCTATACTCTATAGATTCAGAAATGATCTACTTGGGTTGAATGTTTAAATTTATTTTCAATGGAATTCAATTTGTCGATTACTCGTCAAAATTACATTACCCGACTGTTTAAAAAAAAAAACCCCAAAATATCATGTTGAATCGGGTTATAAACTTAACATTGAAGTTTAATACATTTTTTACAGTGGCCATTTATAGGTACCTACCATACCGGTAACTATGTGTTAGCTTTTTAGGTCATCCGTTATGAGTGGAACATTCAAGGATGGGGGGGGGGGGGGAGAACGAGAGAATTTCGTCTGAAGACATTAATTGATTAGCATGACTATAACGACAAAGGGTAATATTATAATAATTGTAATTTGCAGTGATATTGTTATGATAGGCATCGATCAACGGGCTGATATTATAATTATAATAATCTGCGGATAATTCGAGCAATTTCTAATTTATACAAGATCGTCGCAAACAGCTACCTATCTGTTGTTTTTGACTGCATGCCGCCAAAGGAAAACACGTTTTATTCGCACCACAGCGCCAAACAATACACCGAATTTAAAGGATGAATATTAAGTCGAATAAATCTCAGTTTAAACATTGTGGAAAGCCACAGTGCTTAGTTTGATTGATGACGTTCTCGAGTTTAATATTTCAGACTTCTTATTCAACCGCCCGTGTACAATAAATAATTGCATAATGAGCTTCATTAATTAATTAATTAATTGTTAATCGCATAATAACAGTTAGCTCTCCGTGTTTACAGTATAAATCTTCGCCGCTTATCAAACCATGGAATTCTAGATGGTAAATGTCATAATGACAATATTGCGTCGACAGTAAAGCCCAGCATACCTATAGGTGGTACACAATATTATGTTCATATAATCATATTCAAAGCAAATCCTACGTCCATTCACAGAAACTTACCATTTGTCTTCCTTCCGGCGATGAATTATCTGATCTGTTGCGCTTATATTCTTGTGTATGAATAAAACAAGATTAAGGTAAGTATTTTATAGACACTTATTGTTCGTCTTGTATCGACTATATATTTTAAGCTATAGTGACTAATTTTTATTAATTTTTTTTTTTTTTTTGTAAATTATTAATAATTTTGAGTGCCTGTTAAAGTTCCGTTTCTTAATACAACATACATACTCGTACGCATAGTTATGAACCTATACGCGTAATTAAATAATGGACAAAGAATAATTAATTAGTGTATTAAAAACGTAGCTTACACTGCGTAATAGAACAGCATCATAATATATATGAACGTTATAGAGTTAAGATAATGCTATATATACTTACACACAATTTACACACAACGTACTATGACCAATATTTAGTTTTAAGATATAAAAGCGTAAAACTTACTTAGTTTTTATTTTATCTGACGTTGATGATTGTTGTTAAAACTTATTACCTGTAAACAGCTCTAAAGTCTTTCGTGAACTATTCGGTTAGACGTCCAATTTTTAATTAAATTTCAAAACAGAGATGTGTTTGGTGTTCCGTTTTAAACGGCCACATTAGACATTTACGAATAGAATGTAAGAGCGAAAAAGTGATTGTAGGTTCTTTGAGATGATTTCGCATTGTTTCCTTTGTCGATTCTAATTGTCAAAAAATAAATAATTAAAATTAATTGTTCGACACTTGTACAATAGTTTATTTTATTATAAATAGATTTTAAAATGTTTACAAGTATATATTTTGTAAAATGAAGTCTGAATAAATACCAAGCAACATTATACTACTATATATTTAATATTTACTCAATAAAAAATACAAAGATTCATAAATTCTACAATAAAATAACATTAAAATCCATATTTTAAGATTGTTCAGGCCAAATGAATCGTCCACCTTTTTCCATAAAATTTCAAAAGTTCAAAAGTGTAAGAAATGCTTTCATTAAAATAATATTAAACCCAATAAATAATACACCCCGTGCTCTTAATTTGTGTTTTTAATACTCCCCTAGACTAACGGGTACCTAAATTGTTTTTAAAAAAAGTAATAGCAAATTATTATTAATTACAGTAATTACAAATTCAAGTTGCAAACGAGTATAATAATATGATAATATGATTAAATTTCACCAAGAACTTGGAATATCATAATATTTGTATCGGATAACTCAGTTGTTTATTTTATTATTTATTTTTTTAGTTGCATTTCAGTCCCCTATCTAATCCGGTTAGTCCGGTGTTGTCCAACAGTTAAAATACGAAAAATATTCAATGGGCACCCCCAAATAATATCACGAAAAAAAAATGGATGATATCAAATCGTAACCACTCATCACAAATCTCGTGAGCTCGAGTAAAAAATCTCTGGTACACTTTACACGACATATTGGCGCAAAACGCTAGTGCATAATAACACTATACGTATAACTGCGTCGAACTTTTATTTCCGAAGTGCACCTCCCCTACAACAATACCATGGGCCCACTCACGAGTCGCAATAAAACGACCAACGGACGGAGAAGTAGTAATTTTGAAAAACATAACATCAAAGTATCGTAAAAATAGCACTGAAGCTCTCGCGTTTTCTCGCAAGACTTTTAGCAATACCGTCTGCGATAACTGCGAACGATCGCATGACACCAACGCTTGTAAAATTTCAACTTCACTGCCCTTTATTATAATCTGCAGGGTTCGGTAGGTAGCAATAGCGCCGAATGCCGATAAAAGTCCAAAAATAAAAGTTAAAATGCCTACCTACCTACCGGTTTAAACATATAGTCCTCGACAGTTCAATTATCGTACCAAGTACAGGCAAAACGTTGAAATGAGGTCGATTGTTACATTTTTAATTAATTGTCAACAAACAATACGTATACAAATAAAACATAATCATACTTAAAAGTCGTGACTGCAGCCTATCGAGCAAAACGATTGCCTCGTGATATGGACAATAAACTGGTCAAGTTATCTGATGTTTTTAATTGGTTTTTATTATTATCAAACGTTTACGTTTTATCCTGTCAAACTACACAAGTGCCTAAACATGACAAAAAGTGTTGAACTTGTAATGAAACGTGAGATTACCTCCAAAATATACAGAATAAAATACCTCCTCTATACCTGAAAACCGAGCTTTGCACTCGATTTATTTAGTTCAAATTTCGGGTATTGAATATGTTCAGGTGTTGATAATCAAACAATGGAGGGAGTATACAATTCAAACAAGCTATTAGGTTAATACATGTGTCCTGTAAAAAATGTACTATAAAATTATTTGCTTATTCAACCATAGGAAATTTCTAAATTCTTAGAATATTTTTGCAACTCATATAACATTATCGTCATATAACTAGAACTGCGACAGTGTTTACTGATAAATGTCCATTCTCAAATATTTGTCGCCGGATAATGAACCGTTTATTTGACCATTATTCAACGCCTGTTAATAATGAGATATCACTGTTAAAAAACAGAATATAGAATCAACCGGGAAAAGTGTGTCATTTTTCCAATTGAGAACTAATCGGGTTTCGGTTGATTCGAGCGTTTTGGAAAAAGCTTCGTATGGGTGTTGGGAGTTTTTTAACAGGTGTCGAGGGGCAGGTAAATTCAGGTGAAAATCACTGCTTGAAAGTAGGCATACTTGAAAGGCGCAGGTGTCAACTTATTATACTCAGTTTTTGTCTACGTCCTAAAGCCAACGCATCAAATATGGATATTATGGAATTTCCACGAACCCTATTAATTATATCGTACACTTTACTCGGCACTTGGAATCAAAAGTCAACGCGTTTTGTTGAACATGCTTTTTCAGACTTCATTTTACGCAATCACGATAATGACGACAGTATAATATATCATCGTTTCACCAACGTCAGAATTTTTTTCAAATAAATATTTCACATTGTTGGGTTTCTGTCACTATTATAAACGCAACATTTGACACTCGTCTCAAAAAAAAATGTATAGGTACAGTTCCGAGAACACGACACTCTGCTTGTTCTCTTATTACAATATGAATAAAGATAAAAGTCGAGGGTAACGGAACCAACGACAAGGCATTTCGATAAATCTTCTGTAAAAAAAAAAACTATGTCTGTGTTATTAAACAATGTCTTACTAACGTTATAATGTTATAATAGTCATTACCATTATTACCATTATTCTAAATATTTAATCAACTTTATGGAATTTAATATAAATCAAAATAAATACAACGCTATTTCTTGTTAGTTTAATATATTATTGCTCAAACGAGATTTTAGTAATGAAAAAATTATAACTTTTTTAGAATAACCTAATATAATATCTACGTATTAAATAAACCACGACGCTTTCGAGGTATTTAGAATAGTTAGTAGAAACGTAACGATTACATAATGAATATTATAGGATAAATGTTTGTGTTATTATTATTTTGCATTATTTTTTATTTTGTAATAATCATTATTACCGTTTTAAAGGCTATTCACCTTGTCGAGAGACAAGGGCCTTAACAACAAAGACAGAAAAGTGAGACTGAATTCCTGTAACGCGGGAATTCGGATATTAGTTTAAGTTAGGCTGATGTGTGAAAATATATGTAAGGTATCATTAAGAATATTAAGTTTAGATTAAAATTATAATGTTATAATATAGGTACGAGAGTACAGTACTATTAAGCAGTTTCTTTTTTTCTATCGTCATCGATGCACTCAAAAAATAATACAAACCGAAAAATAATAATAACAGTTCAATGTACAATAAAAAACCGGAAATATTTTATCACTAATACATATTATTGTTAGTTGAAAGTATTACGAAAAAAAACATAAACCCTAGCTCTAACTCTAACTCTTGTCAAAATGTCATAAAAGTTTCTGGTTGATGATTTATAAAAATATAAAAGTACCCAGGTATCTACTTGAATGCATGTTACAATGAAAAACGTTTTAAACAAGTTATGACCTATGAGTATAAACTAAAGATCTTATACGTACCTATTTTAAGAACAAAGCATATTTCACAATATCTATTCTAATTATTATTATTACAAAAACATTTTCCAATAGTCGTCACGAATAAAAACGTATATTATACATTTTATCTTTAGTAGATTTAGGGTTATATTATTTTTACTTAGTTTTCCCAAACCGTAGTGATAACTTGAATAAAATATTTTAAATTGTCTTCTTCTGTTTTCGAATATACTTACAATTAATTAAATTAATATTATATGAGGGAATCAGTATAAGAATACTTTATATACCTACCCGCGGAGATGTATTTAGCATAAAAAACATATGATTTAATTACATTTATTTACATTCGTTAGAAATGTGGTTGGAAAGTTACCATTTTTACCTATCATCTCAAGCACAACGCTGAATGGTATTATAAGTTATTTGATTTTGAAATTTTAAGAATAATACTAATTATAGGAACTCTACTTACAACGTTTATTGACGTATTAGAAATATATATAGAAAAAATTCGTATTATTATTATTATTATTATAAATATTAGTACCTAAATTAATATTTAAAAATATTTGTTGGAAGAGTGGAAACATCTCGATTTAAATAATCTTGAATGATTCAATTACAACTATTTTATGCTATTTTTAAAATGGAATTTGATATTTGGTCGTACTTTATTTCTTTAATTGGGTGTTATTGTTTAATTATAGAATTCTAAAAAAAAAGCTAATATAAATACGTAAAAAAATTGTCTGCAATATCTAAAATTGCTTGAATTTAATAGGATAGGTAATATTAAATAATAAAATAGGATAGAAAATTAAATATTACATTTATTTTATTCTTCGGAATTAAAAACGTTACTATTTGAACCTATAATAAATATTATTACGAGTATATACCATGTTTTTTATTGGTTTTTTTAAGTATCGACATTTTTAAACATATTATATTAAATACTTATATTCGATAAAATAGAATAATAAATAGGTAATATAAATCTCTTATAAAGAAAATTATACCTATTGTATAAATATATTATATTAACAGGCATTCAAAATTATAATAATTCAATTCTATGAATAATTGATAATTTATAATTGTACAGTTTAAAACAATAATTTATAGTACTTTGATGACAATAAAAAATCATGAATTTATTTTAAGTAATTATTATAATATAACAGTACCTTACTATAATTTATAGAATAATGTAATATTATTTTATAATATTATGAAATTGTATGACAATAACGAAAAAGTGAGATTCGCATGTAACCGTAGTTTGATAACGATATTTAACAATATTATAAAATTTTATTTTTTTGTTTATGTTTGAAAATATTTCGATTACGTTTTTGTTCAACTGTTTATTATGTGTTAAAATGTATGGGTAATAATGTTAAAATGTTGATATGTTGTACACTATTATTGGTAATATCATTTTTGTTATATTGATACCTATCAATTATTTTGTATGGTGAAAATTGTTTTGTACAACGTAATAAGAGAAAAAGATTGTATTTTATTTTATTGTTAATTTTATTATTATTTTTAGCATTAAGCATTATTATGTACCTACACAGAAATGGACAATAAATGTATCAAACTTAAAATATATGTGTAGAAGCAGTGGTGTAGCCAGGGTGGTTGGGTGTTTAAACACCTCCCTTCCTCCCCCCATCACCGTTTCATCCCAGTAAATGTACTGTTTTTATTTGAAAATTGTAAAAAAACTTGGATTGATTTAACCTTAGCCCCCTCCCCTCCCTCTTTCATAATCCAGACTACGCCACTGTGTAGAAGTACCTATTAGAAAATTTAGTATTCCTAGTATTGGAAAACGAGACAATAACATAAAAAACTTCCTAAACTTCAAACGGTTATATTTTGCATTTTTAAACATAACAGTATAAATGCCAAATAAATGTAATACAAAAAGTTGGTTATTGGTGTTTTGAAACATAAATTATAACTTCGAGTTAGTCGGTCCGTTTTAAAATTATTCGAATAAATTGATACATAATTTGAAACAATTAGGATGTTTCTTAATTTTTAACAAATCTAAAAACTATTATCGTGTTAACCTTTACTATTAAACATTGATGAGTTTTTTAAATCTCAATTTTAGAAAGTGTATATTTGAAATATATAAAGTGCGTTCAGCACAACAATAAAATACCTGTTTATCAATCGTCTTATAATTTAAAACCTTTATACACTTAAAAACTATATCAGTAATATCTCACTAAAATAGTAATACGTATACTACAACTCAAAAATAATTTTATAATATGATTGTTATTGGGCAGATTATTTTGATGTGTGTGTACCTATATACTCATATTTGAAATGCAAAATGAGTTCATTAAAACTACTAGTTTTACTTATACTGCTTTAATTTTATTTTTAAAAAGTCTAAGCTACTTGATAACAAAAAATAATAATTATTACTATTAATATTAAATTATGTTATTAAAGTTTTGTAATAAATATGCATCAACATCCAACATTTTTTTTATTTATCAGGTAGGCACCTTAATGTAGAAAGTTATAAACTGAAAAAAAACGGATGATAATGATTTAATAGAAAATCCTCAGGAATTTTGTTTTTTGGTTTTCAAAAATTAATCTGTTTAAATTCTTAAATAATTTATTAAATATATTTAGTTTTAAATATTTTTCAATTTGGCTGGAAGATTTTATGGAACTATATACGTTTAAATGGTGTACTTAAATTATATTCATAAACAAATTCAATTAATCAATTTAAATTTAGTAATAACAAATTTGTATTAACCATCTTCAACTAAAAACATTTTTTTTAAATAATTTGACATTCTATAACTGAAAAAAAAATAATAATGTTAGGATAAAAACAACTTTTTTCTTCAATACGTTTTCTAAAACTTTCTAATTTGTGATACATTTTACAAAAATACAAAATTAATAAAATTAAGTGTATTCATTAAATTTAAAATAAAATTATCATATTACCAACCTAGGTACTTCAAACTTGTATTTTTATTTCACATATCATTTTTACCTTCAGGTACGTAAGCTTATCATCATCCTATAATTAACTTTGTCAATTAAAATAATGATAATGACAAATCATTGTAATCAAAATTGAAATATAGAAAAAATATGAACTTCCATCTTTTTATTTTCATTTTATTTTTGACCATGGATGTAAAGAAGAAGCCAATAGTTACATCACATTTTTACTCTTGAAAACGTGTCTTATGATTATAGACATCTGCTAAGAATCCTATACTTCTAAAAACTGAATGTGTGTGTCTTTAACTACCTATTGATAAAATCACGAACTTCAAATTTATTGAAAGTACATAGTTAAGTTTTTTAAAAACGTAATCACTTATAGCAGTTTTATCATATCATTCGACATATCCAATTAAGTATGAAAACAATATCAAGCTCTGGAACTTCTATTTCAATTACTACCTATCAAAATTATTATAAAACTGATTTTATATTTTTTGCCTATCCAGAAATGCGTTTGTTAACGAATATATCAAATATTTAGTACCTATGGGTACCTACAGTTTCAGTGTGAAACCGCATTTCGTTAATTGTGGGGGGGGGGGCGCTAAATGCATTTCAGAGTTTTGAATCCTCTTAGTCGTTTTAGTACTATTATAAGTGAAACTGTGCTTGAATGTATTACTAAAATTCCCATTTTATGAATTATTATTCTACTTACTTTTACTTCGTTCGTGATAAAATATTGTTAGATGTTGCACAACACTTCAGTTGAACAATGCATTTTTTTTTTTAATGATTAACTTTACTTTTTAAAATTGAATCGTTTTAGTTGTTTTATAAACTATAAACTAATAATATTTCACAATAGATAAAATAAACCCTTTTTTAAGAAACCAAATAAAGCAAATAATTATTGCGCACAGAAACTATAGTTTAAAAAAACATTATTCATGAAGTGAATGACATCTACGTAAATAGTATAATATATTATTCTTGATTGTACATGACATTTTTTCAGTTGAAAAACGCACTTTTGAATTTTTTCATAACCCTTATTATTAATGTTGGCTTATTTAAAAATTAAAAATATAATGCATTAGTGGGTTAATAATAATTATGACTGGCAATTATCAAATAACAATAATAAAATGTTCATTTTCGGCCTAAAAATAATAAATATACTATCAATAACTATATATTAATTATAATATACAATAAACATACATTTTTATTTACGAAAGATATTGGATTGTCAGTTTAATTTAAATTATTTAAATACCTATGCGTAAAACAAGCCAATAGTCAAGACATCGAGAGGCTTTCTTCTTTAATAAAATAAAAATAATAAAAAAAACAATAAACATACAATTATTATTATAATTGATACGATTTATAAAAATACTTCATTTCAGCTATTATAGTATTACGTGTGTAGAAAAAATCATTAACATGTAATGAATAAACTAATTTATAGCTTACATAATATTATACTACTATTATTAATGTAATTATAATTTAATCTATGATTTATAATACCGATAACCATTTAAATAAGACACAAACTAAGTAAGTTCAAACATTATATGACAATTAATTTTTTCTGTGATTGTAAAAAACGTTGTATCATGTAGTGTTGTTGTATTTCAATAATACACTGACAAGTATTATTGATATAAGGTTACCTATGTCTATACGTAAATAGGAAATCAGTTACGTTCTTAAATGTCGGAAAAAAATAGTATTATTATATTATATTATATCCTATTATATATTATGTGGACGTGGAGAATGACTTTTATTGTAAATTTGTTGTAAGACTTTGCAATTCGCATTTTTTTTTTCCATTTAATATTCATGTTATTATTATTTCATTGTATTCATCTAGACGCTTGTGAAATATTATGGAACATAATCTATGTGCTACTAATAGGGCTTTATCTGTGCGCCCAATATATTTAACCTATATATACCTATATATTAGCTCTTATATTATATCAGTAGCTAATAATTTTCTGAAAACTAATAAATGACGTTATAATGCAATATTTTTTGTTGGAATTAATTCGTGAAAACCAAACTAGTTGAGCCGTTGAGAAAAAAAAAAACATTTCGTTCTCATGGTGTAAGGTGTGTATTGTGTCAATAATAATTTTGCAGTTGGTTAGCGTTTAGTTACGGCAAAATGTGCGGGAGCGCATTGTACTCACGTCCAGTCCAAGTTAAGTGACTCAATATAACCTTGGTAGCGGTATATATTATGATAAATAAAACGTTCTCGTTTAATATATTTACTAGAGAATAACGAAAAGTTAATAACACGCCAAAGTATAATTCATAGTTCTCTAATCATACTTATATTAATACAATAAACAAATTTAAAAAACACCGTAACTTATTAATTGCACGTCATTATTATTTGGTGTCTCCCGACTCAATATCTTCGCAAAAAAAAAAACAAGGTATAAAAAACGGTATTGGGGCAAAATATCCTGTAATAGAATATCCAAGGTCAAAATATCCGATGGATAAAATAACCAAATAAAGAAATCAATACGTTTTGTCATGTATAATCAAAATATGTCCTGCAAAAAAAATGTCCATATTCAAAATAAACATTTTTAATAATTAGATTGAACCAACTATATCTATTTAAATAATATATAATGTATAACTGACACATGTCAGTACGATTTAATGTAACTCGACTAACTAAAAATATAATTATTAATTCATGTAACTTTATTCGCAACATGTTATTATTATTTTATTGCTGTGTTATTAAATGTTTTTAAAATGTAATTTAAAAATGAACAATATGTATCTAATTAAAAAATATCGTAATTTTTACTAACGTCCTTTTTTCAAACGGGCTTTTAACATTTTTTTTACTTTGATATCTTCTATACGGCTATACATTGATTTTTATTTTATCCGTTGAATATTTTTACCTTGCATATTTTGTCATAGATTCATCTAAAATACTGGTCTTTGGAAAAAAGGTATTTGAGTGATTTAAAATCTCCCAGCGTCATTTATTCCATACCTACCTATATAGTTTCCCAATACTTTTCTAATTTTCTAAATACATAAGGATTTTTGTAATATGGTATTGACTTTTTAGATACAACCCGAGAATATTATCGACCAATTCTAT
Organism: Myzus persicae; assembly: GCF_001856785.1. Taxonomy (NCBI): domain Eukaryota; kingdom Metazoa; phylum Arthropoda; class Insecta; order Hemiptera; family Aphididae; genus Myzus; species Myzus persicae. Next base: position 7,087 of record NW_019101482.1, on the reverse strand, counting down.
TGAATAACCTGTATGAATAACCTATATTAAAAATATTATGGCTCTTAACACAACAATTCTCGCATCGTTTATCACTCACTCAGTTAATAACAATGGTGCCTATTCATCCGCTTCGAATTTTATCCATTTTGTCGTTCATTTGTTTCAAAGCTGTAGCGGTTTTTCAGCACAAATTTTGATCATTGGTAACATATTATAAAATAATGGCATCACTAAATGAAAACTATATAGCTGGTGTCACTTACTACAAAAGTTTTATCATAGTTTAAAATCGGATTTCCATTTTTTGACCACCATTAATCGTGGTCACTAAAAACTTCAAAAGAAAGCTTTTTTTATTGAGTGTGCACATTATCACAAAAGATTTCAATTCAACTGTAGCAATGGACACAATACATTATACAATTTTCCTTTAACTTTTTTTTTTTTTGAAACAACTTGAAGCCGCACTTATAATATCATGTCCTTTCAGCTACTTGTTGATTCGACGACTTCGATTACTTAATAATGATCAGTTTGTCTCGATATAATATTATACTGTATGCACCTAAAAAATACAAGCCCCAACCCAGAGCGAGACTCCCTGTGTATATTAGATAATTTATATGACCGTTCAGTGCTTTGAGTAATTAACGTAAATCTGTAGGTGTATATTTAGTTTGACAAACTCTCTAAATAGAACAGTTTTTGTATTTTCGTTTATGTCCAACAGATAAAATGAGGAAGGCAAATGCCTAAGTAAAAATCTAAGCTCCATTGTGGAAGAAGACATTTTAAAGTTAAACCGAATAAATTAATAACTCTGTAAATAATATACTATACTATACTACAATAATGAAAAATAAATAAGCCCTTTCCAATAAGATCTAAACCTAAAAGGAGGTTTTTCTCAAAAAATAAATGTGGAAAAAAATGTAATACAAATAAACGTTTTATTAATTTATTATAACAAACATATTATACTATATATAGATTGCTTTTTTAAAACCACAATTTTTCTACGGTTTAAGTTTTTAACAAAATAATTAATATAAACGTAAAAAATCAAATATTACATTCAATTTTAGAAACTGTAATGTAGTTATTTATAACTTTAAAATATGTATAGTTGACTTTTTTCAAAATTATGAGTTCCTTTTGATAAAAAAAAATCACCCTGTGTAATATTTCATTATAGCCCAGTTTTTTATAGTTTCCAATGTCTCTTTAGACGAATTAAATTTTAAATATGTTTATATTGAGTAGTAATCTATTGTAGTTGCGTTGAAAATGCATAAAAATACGAAAAATTAAATATTCTATATCGTAACACAATGAACCACGTTTGTCGATTCAATAACATTAGCATATATTATAATTAACCTAAGTCACATATACAAACAAATGTAACTGTATTTTTTTCATACCTAGTGTTAAATCATACCATTCGTTTATGCAAAAGCACGCCGATATCTCTAATCGTTGGTTTTAATGTTGTCCTAAAATTATTTCAAACTAAATTTTCTTAATAAAATTATTTTTTAAAAACAGATAATACGCGATGCGTTATAATAAACGATGTAAATTATTAGTAATGTAACAGTAGGTTGGTAAGTTCAAATAACACAATACGAATACACACTTGTTTTTTTATGAACTTTTTTTTTTCTTTTTTATTTGAAATAAACAATCTATACAATTTGCACAATAAGCTTATATGATATAAGTACATGATACGTGACAGGCGTGATTTAAGCAGCCACCCATTAGTGACTCTTGACTAATTGATTAATTATTTTAAATAAATTTTACTATAATTACATAATTTATATATATTTTTTTTTTTTTCGAGACGTTAGACATTATAGTTTTGTAATAGGTAGCGGCACCACTTAATTTTCAGTCTGCGGTTAGGATTTCCAGGTAATGTAAGGATAGAGAGATCGTTTATGAGAGGGTTGAAATGGAGTCGTTTGTGGAAACAAGTGTAAAAACTGCGTGCTTCCTCAACTATTGTTCTCATATGGAGATCGTTATGCATAGTATAGTTAGAAGGTAGTTGTTACCTGTTGCTTATCAGCGGTTTGTTTCTCGTATTTATAAATTTAACGTAATTTGTGCGTATAATGATCTGCTTAATTTGCAACGAAGAAATCTACAAGGGAGACGAGTTAAAATGTAACAAATGCAATGAATTCTTACACTTTGGCTGCGCAGGACTTAGAGAAACTATATTTCGTAAAATGAAAAGTGAGTCAAAAGAACTATGGAACTGTTCTAAATGCAAAAATAATAAAGATACCAAATCTAAGACTAGCTCTTTCTCGGATTCTACTATTGAGAGTTTAGTAGAATCCGTTGAATTTATGAGTGAACAATTTGAAAGTTTCAAAAATCAAATGAAGGACATTTTATCAACTCTGGGAGAACTGCAAACTGAAAATAAGATTATCAGAGAGCAAAATGTGACACCCATTAAATAATGCATTAATTAAATATTATAAATCTTACAGGAATAAACTTAATACACTTATAAGAGAGGCCAAAATCCATTTCTACAAAAACAAATTTAACTCGGTATCGTCTAATCCAAAAGCTACATGGAAACTAGTTAATGAAGTAGTAGGTAACATGGCTAATAATAAAGACACTATAAAATGTTTAGAAATTGATAATAAAATAATTGATGTTAATAATGAAACAATTAAAGCATGCAATGCATTTAATGAATATTTTACTACAATTGGCTCACAATTGTCTAAGAAATTTATTAAATCACATCAGATAGAAGTACTTTGTCCTAATGATAATAACTTTGATACCATTTTCACTAAATCGGTTGATAAAGATGAAATAATTATGTTAATTAATAATTTAAAAGATGAAACGGCAACAGGCTTTGACCAATTATCGGTAAAACTAATAAAAAGTATATCAAGATTTATATTAAATCCAATAATTTTTATTTATAACAAAAGCCTAAAAGAAGGAATATTTCCATCACAGTTCAAAACAACAATTGTTAAACCAATCTTTAAAAATGGGAATAAAAAACTAGTAAATAATTACAGACCAATATCGATGATCAATAACTTAGCAAAGATTCTAGAAAAAATAGTAAAGACAAGATTAATGGCCTTTTTAGAAAATAATAAACTTCTTTCGAAAAATCTGTATGGATTTAGACCGGGATTAGGAACTACAGATGCGCTATATATGGTCTCAAAAAATATTTATGATGCTCTAGATAATAATAAAAAAACAATCGCTGTTTTTTTAGACTTTGCGAAAGCTTTCGATACCGTTGATCATAATGAATTACTAAAGATAATGCCTGGTTTTGGTATTGTTAATGAAAGCTTAAAATGGTTTTCAAGCTATTTGAGTTATAGAAGACAGATGGTTACGATTAACGGAATAATAGGTAACGATTATACAATAAATTGTGGTGTACCACAAGGAAGTGTACTTGGTCCAGTTCTATTTATAATTTATATAAACAGTATATGTAATATGCAACTTGACGGTTCAATAGTTACCTATGCGGATGATACGTGCTTATTATTTTCAGATAAAACATGGGAAATAGTACAAACGAAAGCAATTAATGAATTAAACTGTTTCATACAAAAACTCAACTATAAGAAAATAACTATAAACTATAATAAAACTTTCTTTATGGCTTTTTCAATTTATAATTTATCAAATTTTACAATACAACATCTCAAAGTTTGTAACTATGATAACAGAGACACTCCAACCTACTCCACAATAAATAGAGTGACTAAAATAAAATATTTGGGTTTGATGTTTGACTGCAATATGAGATGGAATATACATGTATTAAATATAATAACTCGACTAAGGACGATTACGTTTAAATTATATAGCTTAAATTAATTAATTTCTAATGACACAATGAGAATTGTATACATGTCACTATACCAGTCCATATGTCAGTATGGAATAATTGTATGGGGTGGTACTACAGATAGTATACTTAATCCACTATATACACAACAAAATAATGCAGTTCGTACATGTCTTAACAAAAAAAATAAATCCGGATCCACTAAGAACAATTATGTAGAACTTAATGTTTTACCGTTAACTCTCTTGTACAAAAAATTTGCTATATGTCATACTCTAAAAAAATATTCTCCGCCGAATGATATAAGAAATAAGCGTGAAACCATAGCTTATGATATTAAGATTCATTATCCAAAAAAAAATATAGGCCAAAAATTCATCGACTATCTGGGACCAAAACTATTCAACACCTTAAACTTTAATGTAAAAAAATACTTAAGAACAAATACTAAATTTAATGTAAATAGATATATAAGTGAAACTTTGTTACATGAGCTTTAAAATACTTGTAAACTTTGTATATTATTTTAGGTACTCTATGTATATAGTATATATGATCTGTGTATTAAGTTTTTTAAAAATGCTGTACTTATATTTAATATTTTTCTTTTCTTATTTTTTTTCTCTTTATTTGTACTTTTTTAAATCTGTTTTCATTAGTATATATAGATAAATATTATTAATTATCATTACAACAATAAATTCATAATTTCATAACTCTCTACTTCCAACACAAGCTTTGCTTACAGGAAGTAGATAAACCATTGTAATTGTATGATTGTGATTATAAAATGTAATAAATGGTTTTTTATAAAAAAAAAAAAAATATAGGGTGGAGCGTTCTATGAACTTTAAAACTGCAAAGTTAAGTTATTGTATCGACATATTATGTAACATAATGTGTTCAAATGCTCATAATATCAGGTGCGTCATTTTAAGTGTTGCAAAGTATGCTTGTGTGATAATGTATTATAATTATGCATTGTATCATAATTTATACCAATTTGTATAAGGAACAATTTAAGTGAAAACCCGCGAATTGTACCTAATTGAACATTTCAAACGCCTATAAATAGCTCAACTTGAGTCAAAATATTTTGAATATTGTGTGGTGAATTTAAAATGATAATATAAACATTCAGTAAAAATTTCAAGTATCTACGGTACTTTCTAGTAATACGAAAAAAACCAAAATTGATTTTGTCAAAACCGATTTTGAGTCAAAATGTCCGCATTCTTTAGTTATAATTTTATGTTTTGCAACTTGCTTTTGAAAATTACTGGGAATCTTAAATGTTGACCTAGATTCACTTTCTGCGAGCAAATCAACTGTAATTAAAAATTATAGCATTATTTCGACTACTTACTTATTGAGTACACGGGACACAGACACAAAAAATCAACAACAACTAAACAAACAGAAGAGCTTATATAACTCAGTGTGTCTAGTATTTTCCTTTTGTTATTAAAATTCGTTGTTGAAAAACAGTAAGCAGATTTATTCAGAAAAGTCTGTAACTAATTTCATACGAAAATGGCATCAATGTTATTCAAGTTAAACGTTGTACTTATGGTGCTATGCGTCTGTACGACCTTTATCCATTCATCGTCACAAAATCGTAAGTATTATTTTTGTACTTAATGTAGATCACTGCTCATGTACGATTTACCATAGTTAAATATGATAATTGTGACATAGAAATGTATTATATATGATCATAATTTATAATTATTATTAACGACCCTGACTAAAATTTGTACAATACAAAACTCAATATGATTTTGATCATAAACTGGTTAAAATTTAAAATGTCTATAATGTATAATATGTGTAATTGTATTAAGTATCTATGTGGCATTGTGACTATAATATAATACCTATCCAATCAATGTTCTAAACAATTTAAAAATAACTATAAATATTTGATTTTTTTTCTGTATAAAGCTCCTTCGCCAAAACCTGGTAAATATTTTAAGTTATAATAATTTAAAACATACAATAATGTTATTTATTCTGTCCAAAACAATAACTTCATAAAAGTATGTTTTACATCATACTATATTTTATAAAATAACTATATAATACCAAACTAAATATGGAGTGATCATAAAAATGATGGATAAAAACGTCTGCGGTGTATAATATTGAATTTATTTGTAGATATATATATTATTAATTGTCCTAAAAAAATGAAGTAGACTAAAAATACAAAAAGATTAAATAAAGAAACAGTAAGTGGAAATAAGTACGTGTTCGAAATATATTCCATTATAAGCATGTGCAACAATGCAACCAATAGCAACCTCAAACAAAAATATTACATTTTATTTCACATTATTTATTACAATATATTGTTGCATTTTTCTGTATTCAGATATAATGAAAAAGCCAACATTTTATGAATAAAACGAAATATAATAAATTATAAATTTAATTTATATTTTTTCACCGTATACGATTTATGGGAATTATAACGTAAAATGATTAAAAATAAAAGTTTTAAAATTATGAATGAATGTTTCTTACATTTTAAAAAAATTTCTTATAATTTTTTTTCTTTTTTATCTACGTACTCGTATTTTTAGTGCATATAAAATATTAATGCATGTTTCTGAACTTTTTAAGTTATGATACAATTCAATTATTATTAACATTTATAAAACACAAATAAATTTAGTAAGTGTTTAAATAAATATTAAAAATATTTTTTGTCAAAATCTAGAAAAAAGTTAATATATTATAATAGGTATCATGTCATAACGAAATCATATATATAACTCGGTTAGGTCAAGCAAGTATAGGTACTATAGAAATATTTTCTGATACAAAAGTTTAATATAGCTTTCAATATTTGATTATAAATTATAATTCTAGATAATGACAGTGACGAAACTGAAGTTAAGACTCCTGAAGCAGGTAAATAATTTAAGATATAATTACAACACAAGTACGAATAATATATGTTATGTCTTCATCAATAATCTCTTAATATTCAGTTCTGATCAGTGAATACAATTCAATTATTATTAACATTTATAAAACACAAATAAATTTATTAATACATGTTTAAATAAGTATTAAAAATATTTTTTTCAAAAACTAGAAAAATGTAAATATATTATTATAATAGGTACCATGTCGTAACGAAATCATATAAATAACTCGGTTAGGTCAGGCAAGTATAGGTACTATAGAAATATTTTATGTTACAAAAGTTTTATACAGCTTGAAATATTT